>NC_072769.1:298480-578480 GCF_022539595.1 Amphiprion ocellaris
AACTGTGCTGACTAAGGGGATTTAGTAACCGTCACTATATGAGAAGTAGCAGCCAGCCGTATGCATGATAAGATGGTATAAACTGCATAACACATGCTTGGTCACTAGGGATGTGAGATATGGAATAAAGTTTAAAAAATATATTTTAAGATTTAACTCTGTGTGGAGTTAAAATGACAGGACTGTTTGGGCTTTGGCCGGGTTACATCCCCTCCATCTATACCCCAATCTACACGGATGTCACATCCGTGTAGATTCGGGAAAGGCTTCATCAGCTGTCTCTGGTCCAGTGTAAAGTTACATTATGTTTTAATTAAGCCGAGACAGTCTTGGAGATCTACTTGGTTAACTTTTCATGCACATTTTGTGACACCAACTTAAAGTCGGTGTGTCAAACCACTGACTTCAATTAGTTCTAGTCAGTTCAGATCAGGATGCTGTTTGTATCAACTGCTGTCAAGCAATGCTGAACATCTAAGAGTTTTCCAACCACACACACACACACACACACACACACATACGGGTCTATATGGTTTAGCCAGACAGTTTCGCCAAACCCGTCCGGTGGTGGTTTAGGCTGGCTACCCTTTCCCAAGGTTCCAGAGCAATAGGAGTTGGATTAAAATGCTGCAAAAAATCTGAAAAAAATTTAGCTCACTTTAGGTTTCAGGTACGAGCTACAAAACTCCATACACACCTACCTAAAATTATGGTGGTTTGTGAAGACATTTCTCTTCTTGACAAATGTGTGACTTATAAGGACCAAAAAAACCACTATGGGAACTTTAAAGGGACAATGATGTCAGCATCTCATTAGCATAAATATACACCCACCTTATACACCAGACCTGACTGCACACAACATTAATGGAACAGTTGGTTTAATATCCAAAAAAAGTAAATTTGCACTTTAACAGCTGTCTACACAACTTAAAACACACAACAGTTAAAATACAAAAATGTATGAAAAAGTGTGTGGACACAAATAAAACAAGTGCATTAAATTGGAGCTGTTATGAAATATATTAAGGTAACAGCATCATTACAACACAAGACAATAACTGCAAATGAACCTAAAGCTTTTGCTTCTGTGCCTGTCTCTTTGCAGCTGTTCCTCGGTTTCTCACAAAGTCCCTGATATTTTGCACTGTTCTCTGGGCTAACACAGGGTCTTCTACCAGCTTGCAGTGACTGCATTCATTTTTGGTGGCCAATTTTCCTTTAGATATGTGATCTCTGAAATGTCGCATTACTGCAGCAACCTCAGCCTTAGACCACATTCTCTTTGATACTCTTCTGGAATCCCGTTCTTGACCAGCATCTTTTCCTGGAAGACATAAAAAGTAGAAAAACACTGTCACACAAAGAAACCAAATGTGTTGGCCCGTTTGAGCCATTACAACCTGAATGCACCTAATTCCATAAATTACTGTTTATTTGTTCCTTTGATGGAAACTTTGAACAAATGCTGAACCCGGGCATCATAGATTGGTTCTGGGGATGTGAAACACCACCTCTCTGGTAGGGAAAGAAATTTAGCTGGTGTGTGAGGTGGAGCAGTACCAGCTAGAAATATCTGGACTCACTTCCACACAATGCAAAGGTTCTATAACTGAACTCCTGGAGAGGAGCTGTAGTATCTCCTTTTCTGGAGTTGCCCAGAGTGAGAAGTGTTGGGCAGGTGTATGGATGTTCACAGCACTACTGTGCTGAAGTTCTTCCAGAAGGTAAATCACAAGGTTGACATCTGTGCAAAAGCCTTCAGTGCAGAAGAGGATGTTAAGAGCTGTGGTCAGAGAGTTTTAGGTCGTTGTCACTGGAGCAACCTAGGAATTTGTTGGTGGACACTGGTGGAGGAGGAGGCCATCAGGCTGAAGAAGAAGGTAAGTGGCCTAGGCTCCTATTTTCAAAAAGGCAGACTGAATAATAATGTTCAGTTATCAGGGGTATCACATTGCTCTAGGGTGCTGGAAGGAAGACTATGACTGCTGAAATTCCAACCTATACTAGGGAAAATTAAAGTTGAAAAGTATCAAAACCCTGGAAAATGACACACCACAATATCAATACCTTGCATAATAATATTTTGTTCTTCCTTGCTCCAGATTCAAGACAAAAAGAGACTATATTTTCAAAGTTTTAGCTCCAAAACTCTCTCAAAATGGACTTCATATCTGTGGACACTGGACATTCTAAAAAGCAGTTAATTACCCACTGTTTTAGTTTTGTCATTTCCTTGCCTCATGGCAACATCTGGTAATGTCTGTTGCTCAGTCTCTTACTAGCTCTATATTTTTTTATCCATTGCGTCATACTTAACATGTTGCTTAAATACTTGCCATACCTTCAGGGGATAGGGTGGTCTCATCCACCGTGGATGACACCGATGATGCCAGTCCTGTTAAGCATAATATGACAGAAGTTGAAAAAAGTACTTTTTTTTTTTAAATCAAGAGACATGCATTCGTGAACTAAAGTTTTCAAGCACTTGTAAAGTCCATGCATATCATGTCAGTCTTGAGTTTCCAGTGACTCCTACAACTCTAAATTTTCTCAAATAAAATGATTGAAACCCATGTATCTTGGTGACAAAAAGCAACTGTGCTTTCTGGTTCTTACATATTAAAGGTCTTCTCGAAATATGACAAAATCTGCTGGGTCAAAAATATACATACAGCAACTTGACCTATCAGTTTTGATGATGTAAAAAGCTGTGTTAATCAAAAATGTTTTTAGTTGCATGCCCTCTGAAATTCTTGTGAGTGATTACGATTGCCATGAGATGAGACGTAGCTATGCAAGGAAAAACTCTTCCTCGAGAAGCTGAATCTTAAGGCTTGACTGAAATTTGCTGCTGATCACATGGAGAAACAAAAGGCCTTCGGGAAGAAAGTTCTGTTGTCAGATGAAAGAAAAATTGTGCTGTTTGGCTACAATGACCCTAAATATATTATGTGGAAAAAAGGTGAAGCCTAAGAACACCAAACTTATCGTCAACCATGATGATGATTGTATTCTGCCCTAGGGCTGTTTTGCTGCCAGTGGAACTGGTGCTTGACAGTAAATGGAATTATGTAAAAGGGTGAACTCCACATTCTCCAGGAAAACCTAAAATCATTAGCCAAAATGTTGATCTTGACTCAGTTGGATATTTCAACAAGACAATGATCCCAAACACATGTCAAAAGTAGTAAAGAAATGGTTCAATCAGGGTGAAATTAGGATTTTAGAACTGTCTTCCCAAAGTCCTGACTTAAATCAAATCAATTAATTTGAAAAAAAATAATAGAAAATATTTTGTTTAACAGTACCAATTCTGTCATGAGGAGTAGTCAAAGATACAACCAGAAGTTTGTAGACAGCTACCAAAAATCTCCTAGTTGAGATGAAAATGTCCAAGAGACTTTAAATGAAATATTGGCATTGCTGTATGTATATTTATGACCCAGCAGATACTGTCTGAATTCCAAAAGATCTACAATAAATCTATGAAAGAACAAAGTGCATGATTGTTTTTTGTGATGACACGTTTCAATGATTTCATCATAGAATATTTAGAGGGATAGGAGTTACTGGAAACTCAAGACGTCATTGATATACATGGTCTTTAGTGCATGTACAGTTATGCTCACAACTGTAACTATGTGGTGAGGTACCTTACCAAAACCTTCAGTGCCATGAGCCTCCTCTGCTAATGCAGAGACTGATGCAGCGTCCACAGGCTCACTATTTCCACACTCTGATGTGAATGCTGTGCCGTTGTCATCTGACTCGCTCTCACTATCCTGGGCCCCAGCATCACTTAACGCAATTTCATCTGAGAATAGGTATTAGTAGAGTTCATATGAGTAACTCATATTAAATACAGAAATTCATTTGGAAAGTATATTTTAGGCATTGACTTGTATCATAATTTAATTCTGCAATTTCTTTAGTTTGCCATAAACTCAAGAAGCCTACTGGATGGGAAGATTACTGGAAGCCTGTCAGTGTCATTATATTGTGCACAATGGATTACTTGTGCACAAAAAGCAAAAATCCTGGTTTTAGAGGCTCACTCGTTTGAAATTGTTCATAAATATGGACTTGGTACATTATAATTTTGAAAAATGATCACACAACACGGTGATACGAAACTGTTGCAAAACCATGCCATCGGAAAGTCTATCACCTGGCCTACTGTGGTCTTCAAATTGAATGTTTTTGAGCAGTACCCCTCTCCTTATACTGTACATAAAATGTAATCTGTGCTGAGAACATTTATCAAAGTCCCAATGCTTGACTTAGCATACAGAAAAAGAAACAAAACCCTCAAATAATATTAGATTAATATCTACAAATGCTAATTTCTGTACAAACCTTCAAGTTCAATCTCATCCAGGGATTTCCCTTGCAGACCAGAAAGACGTCCTTTTTCCATTGACAGAAGCAGTTTGGAAACCTTGGCCAGCTGTGTGGTGGGAACTGGTAATCTGTAGAAATCTCTGTGAACACGGATGTCATGACCCAGAAAGTCTGCAACTTGATCAAGTTCGTTGTTTTTTAGATTGAGGACTTGTGAAAGTGTGGCAACATGTTTCCTGAGTTGTGTGGACCTGAGGTGCTCAGGGTGCTTTGCTCCACACTGGTTTGCATGAATACGCAAACAGTCCTGTCCTCTGTAGTAGGTCATTGACTTGGGTCTTGCAAACAGGAAGACATTTGTGGCACTAACGCCACATTCGGTTCTTTTACTGGTCAGTAGCGAAAGAGCATCCACCACACTTGGTGTGAGCAGAACTGCAACCTTTCTGCCTCTTTTCCCCATGATTTCAATTCTTCTGAAATAGTTGCAGAGCTTTTGTTCAATCTTTGACAACCCCATGGCAACATCTTCATGAAGCTTTGTGGTGTCTCCCTCCTGAAAACTTTTGAGGCGCATTTTTGAAACCTCTCCAGCTCGTCTACGATTGAACACAATAATTTGTGCCAGAGTAACTTTTGCAAGCTGAGCATAATTCTGGGTGGTGGTCTCCTCATTCAAGTCGCAGACAGCTCTTTCTGCAGTTTTCTCCAGGTACTTGTGAAGAATCTGAACATCTTGAGTGAAGGGTAATGTAGATGGTTTGTTATACTTTGCATCGCTCAGTGTACTCAGGGCCCTGTGAGACACTAACTCTGACCATTTGGAGGTGTGCAGTTTCTTGAATGTTTCAGTGGACTTGATCAATTCTTCATCTTCAGCCATGAGGGCCCGGCAGTGGATGATGTCACAAATTTTGCGTAGTGTGTGTCCCAATTTCAGCGCAAGGCTTGGTGTTTGGAAACAGAGATTTTCTTCATCAAAACCTGAAACTTTCTTCACTGCTTGCACAACTCTCTGGAAGTTAGCAGGTTTGACAGCCTCCTCCAGGTTATGTATAGAAAATTCTGTCCGCAGACATAACATCAGACGCCCCACTTCACGGAGCTTCTGTCGCATGTATTCATACTTTGTGGGGTCTTGTCCATGTCTGTTGTAGAGTGACTGGGCAAACTGAATAATAGAGAGGTCATTTCGCACAACTGAGGCTACCTCATCCTGTTTCATGACACTAAGGAGCTTCCACACTCCACTTGAGATCTGTTGACAGGATGCAGACTCTTGAGCTGCAGCTAAACCCAGTACCTGGTTCTACCAGGTTCTTTATCCAAGTCTTCACTTTCTGGCTTGCAGGAGCATCTGCGGACATGTCTCCACAGTTCCTTACGAATAAACAATCCTTGGCAATACATACAGTGAATGAACTTTCCTGTCACATCTGAAACTTTTGGTTTTCTTTTCACTTTCAGTGGCCCTGTCCCATCTTGTAAAACTGCAGTGTTATGTTGGAAATTTCCCTTATTTCTCATTTTTTCCAATAATATTTTACGCTCTTTGGAGTGCTCAGGGAGGGAAAATGCATGAACTATTTCAGCATGTGTTGTATGCGTTTTCAAGTGGCGTGAAATTTTGCTTTGTGGTTTACCACAGACATAACAATAATTTTTAGAGCTCATAGTCAGAAGCGCTGATTCTGGTCTCTGAAGCTCTTCTTCACCCTCTGGTTTATCCTTTGATGACTGTTTGACACCATTTGCTGAATCGGACGTTTCAACAGCACTGGAACTCATATGATCCTCAAGAGGTGGCCAACATTTTGATGTACTAGGTACAACTGGGATGCTTGTGTCTCCCACATTTGATGTTGTAGCACTGAATATTGCTGGCTGTTGGGCTTTCAACTGATGAGACATAAAGGGCATCCTTGCATCTAAATCTTCATCTTCTTCATCTGTTGTGTCTGGTATGTAATCCTCATCAGAAAAGTGTTCATCATCATCTGATTGTGGCTCCTGTTCTAAACGTAGTCTCTTGATATACTGATCTGATGATAATTGATCCCCAGAACATTCAGCAGACTGTTGCTCCTGAAATGATGAGAAAGGTATTTATTATATGCACTGATGGAGACTGTAGACAGTGTAAAGGTTCAAGAAACATTAAGGGGACACTCACTTGTGAAAGGTTTGGCTCATTTGGAATTTGACGGATACAGGATTTATGCCAGACCTGTGAACAAACTGTAATGGATTTTGAATATGAATTTAATTTCAACATTATGGATCACTGTGTTAAGTTGTTCTCCTATCAGAACACAGCAGCAATCTAGGATAAATAAAACAGCGGCAACTTGAAAAGAGCATGACAATTGGTGCCACTCAGTGCTCCTGCCAAGACTACCATGATATACACGACCTTGTGTATGTAAACTTTTGTTTAGGACTGTACATTAAATCTCAAGATATGCATTTACTTAGTGCCTGTCCATCAGTTCATTAAATATCTCACCTTTGCATTTATAGCCAAGCCATTTGAAGGAGGATACAGGTCCCAGACACTGCAAGCACTTGTCTAAGGAGGATACTGTTGTGCACACCAGGTGATGTTGTACACACTGTTGGCAACAGATCAGTGTAACATTTGCTTGTCAGTTTAAGGAACAAAATATTTCATATTCACTTGCTGATGTATACCAAGTCTGATAAGAGAATAAAATGCTTTTAGTCCAATGCCAACATTATGGACAGTTTACCGTTTCAATGTTGACACCTGGAGCCAACTGACTTGCGGTGACTTGATTTGTAATGCTGACCTGCAAGAACAAGGATACATACATACATCTTGTCTTTTTCCAAAGGAAGGGCTGGTAGTTATTGTTATATAACACTAAAACGACTAAAACCTAAAGGTGCATCAGCAAATTCAAAATGTTAACTGTTTATAAAATACAAATAAGAAATTAAACAATGAAAAATCATCAGTATCATTCACTGTTATCTAACACAGTCAGATGTTATACTATTTACACTCTGGAACTTATGTTATTAGACTATCCAGGCCTAACAATGTCCAAATAAATACTGTCAAACTCATATGACCTTTTCTTGCAATACATTTGCGAGTGGTGACAGGGCCCACATCCATGAAAAAGGTCTGCAAACACTTAACATGTCCATTGAACTAAAATACAGACCCAGTATAAGGTGTATAGACATTTGTAAGTGCTAAAGTGATTCCATTACCATCTCCCCATCAGAAGAAGGAACCTTTAAACAATACAGTCCTCCAAAGTCATATTTAGGTGGTTCATAGCTTAATATACACACACTCAGATGTCTATCGTCGATTAAGATATACCTGTTCAACATTTTCATTTGTTGATAGGGAATTTGTGATCTCTGGACTTTCCTGGGGCATTTCCTCATAGAGATCCTGCAAAAAACAACAAAACAAAACAAGACAATATTATAATTCATTTCAAGAAAGGATGTTCTCTCTCACACACACACACACACACACACACACACACACACTCAAATGTTATAAAGACTTACAATTTGTAATGCTTCTGGTCGGTTCATCCTTACTTACCATTGTCCATGTAAGCCACACTACATGAATGTGAATACGCACTCACACTGCATCAATGACCATGTTGGTGGACTTAACTGTGTGCCACAAATTCTGACATTGATTAGCACACTGGATTTAACCTACCTTTCCAACCACAGTGAGTACATCAAGTACTGGACTTGTCTGGTTCAGGTCACTCACAGTCCTCTCAATCTGGCTTTTCTCATTCGTCATCTGCAGCAGATCATGCATGGAAGAGAGATACAGTAAAATACAGAGAATCTAACAGTCAGGAGGATATCTGAATTTTGGACAATGAAACAACCTACAGTTAATACAAAGTAATGGTGGCAAAACATTTTATGAACCTCTCTCGATAGTTTCATTATGATGTAAAGTGCAAGATGAAAATCTTTCTTCCATTAAGTTATACCTGTTCAACAACTTCCTTTGTTGATGGGGAATTTGTGGTCTCTGGACTCTTCTGAGGCATTTCCTCATCAAGATCCTGCAAAAAGAAGATGACAGTATTATAATTCATTTCAAGAAAGGAAGTTCTCTGTAAGATTAAGTGAAGGTCATCATGGCTATGATTCTGAATGTTTGGTAGGAAGGAAAATACACTATAGAAGTGACCGATTGGATCTTAAAAAGGTGGCCAGAAGATTTTTGCAGGGAGATGCTGTGCCTTTGTAGCTGATGAATTTGCACTGATTCATTCTAAATAGGATCTTTTCTTGCAACATAATTATGACTGGTGTCTGGGTCCACATCCTGACATGTGTCGAACAACACTGACCATAAGAATTAAGCTAACATATAGATAAAATTCAGGTTGTCCAGGTATTCATACAGACCAAAGTGATTCCATTACCATCCCCCCACCAGAGGAAGGAACCTTTAAACACTAAAGTCCTCCCAAGTCATATTTGGGTGGATTATGGCTTAATACACACACACACACACTCAGATGTTATACTGACCCACACTTTGAAAAGCATCTTGTGAGATTGTCCTCAGATACCATTGTCCATGTAAGCCACACTACATGAATATGAATGTGCTCTCACACTGCACCAATGACCATATTGTTAGACTTAACTGTGTGCCACAAATTCTGACATTGATTAGCACGCTGGATATAACCTACCTTTCCAACCACGGTGAGTACATCAAGCATTGGACTTGTCTGGTTCAGGTCACTTACAGTCCTCTCAATCTGGCTTTTGTGACTTGTCATCTGCAGCAGATCATGCATGGAAGAGAGATACGGTAAAATACAGAGAATCCAACAGTCAGGAGGATATCTGAAGTTTGGACAATGAAACATCCTGTTGTTAATACAAAGTAATGGTGGCAAAACATTGTTATGAACCTCTCTGAATAGTTTCATTACGATGTAAAGTGCAAGATGGAAATCTTTCTTCCATTAAGATATACCTGTTCAACAACTTCCTTTGTTGATGGGGAATTTGTGGTCTCTGGACTCTTCTGAGGCATTTCCTCATCGAGATCCTGCAAAGAAACAAACAAAATATGACAATATTATAATTCATTTCAAGAAAGGATGTTCTCTGTGTAAGATTAAGTGAAGTCATCATGGTTGAGATTTAAATGTTTGGTAGGGAATAAAGTACACTATAAAAGTGACTGGTCAATTGACTATAGTCTGCACACCACTACAATTATAATTTTCTAAGTTAATTCTAACTGATGAATTTGATATTTGATTCTTTATTTACATTTGAAAATCCTGGGTCTAGGTCTACATCCTGCCATGTGTCCAACAACACTGACCATAAGTATTAAACTAACATACAGATCAAATGCAGGTTGTTCAGTTGTTAATACAAACCAAAGTGATTCCATTACCATCCCCCCACCAGAGGAAGGAACCTTTAAACGCTACAGTCCCCCCAAGTCATATTTGGGTGGTTCACAGTTTAATACACACACACTCAGATGTTGTACTGATCTACACTTTGAATAACATCTTGTGAGATTGTCCTTACAAACCATTGTCCGCATAATCCACACTACATGAATGTGAATGAACCCACACACTCCAAAAATGACCACATTAGAAAACATAATATTGTGCCTCAAGTAATGACATTAATTGGAAAAATAAATGTAATTTACCTTTTCAACTCTGGTGACTAGGTCAATCACTGGCCTTGCCTGGCTCAAGTTGCTCATAGCCATTTCAATCTGGCTATTGTCACTTGTCATCTGTAGTAGATAATGTATAAAAGAGAGGTACAATACCAAGAAAATGTTATTATGAATCTCTCTGGACAGTTTGTAAGATGCAAAGTACAAGATGAAAATCTATCTTCCATTAAGATATGGATATACCTGTTCAACAGTTTCATTTGTTGATGTGGAACTTGTGGTCTTGGGAGTTTCCTGAATTATTTTCTCATCGAGAGCCTGCAAAAGTTAAAAATAGTTTGACAAAATGATGTTCTCTGTGTGACATTAAGTGAAGGTGATTCTGAATGTTTGGTGGGACGGACAATGTACTATACATGTGTTTTTAGTCAACTGACTGGTTAGCTGACTACAATCTGCAGACGACTAGAACTATAATTAACTTGGTTAATTCTAACTGATGAATTTGATACTTTTTTAAAAAATCTCTGACAGTCCATGTCCTAGAATGGTCCCATGCTATCTGAAAGAGGTGGCCAGAAGATTTTTGCAGGGAGATGCTGTGCCTTTGTAGCTGATGAATTTGCACTGATTCATTCTAAATAGGATCTTTTCTTGCAACATAATTATGACTGGTGTCTGGGTCCACATCCTGACATGTGTCGAACAACACTGACCATAAGAATTAAGCTAACATATAGATAAAATTCAGGTTGTCCAGGTATTCATACAGACCAAAGTGATTCCATTACCATCCCCCCACCAGAGGAAGGAACCTTTAAACACTACAGTCCTCCCAAGTCATATTTGGGTGGATTATGGCTTAATACACACACACACGCTTAGATGTTATACTTACCCACACTTTGAAAAGCATCTTGTGAGAGTGTCCTCACATACCATTGTCCATGTAAGCCACACTACATGAATATGAATGTGCTCTCACACTGCAGCAGTGACCATGCTGTTAGACTTAACTTTGTGCCACAAATTCTGACATTGATTAGCACACTGGATTTAGCCTACCTTTCCAACCACAGTGAGTACATCAAGTACTGGACTTGTCTGGTTCAGGTCACTCACAGTTCTCTCAATCTGGCTTTTCTCATTCGTCATCTGCAGCAGATCATGCATGGAAGAGAGATACAGTAAATACAGAGAATCTAAAAGTCAGGAGGATATCTGAATTTTGGACAATGAAACATCCTACAGTTAATACAAAGTAATGGTGGCATAACATTGTTATGAACCTCTCTCGATAGTTTCATTATGATGTAAAGTGCAAGATGAAAATCTTTCTTCCATTAAGATATACCTGTTCAACAACTTCCTTTGTTGATGGGGAATTTGTGGTCTCTGGACTCTTCTGAGGCATTTCCTCATCGAGATCCTGCAAAAAGAAGATGACAGTATTATAATTCATTTCAAGAAAGGATGTTCTCTGTAAGATTAAGTGAAGGTCATCATGGCTATGATTCTGAATGTTTGGTAGGAAGGAAAATACACTATAGAAGTGACCGACTGGTCAATTGACTATCGTCTGCAGACCACTAGAACTACAATTTTCTCAGTTAATTGTAATTGATGAATTTGGTATTTGATTCTTTCTTTATATCTTAAAATCCTGGGTCTGGGTCCACATCCTGACATGTTGAACAACACTGACCATAAGAATTAAGCTAACATATAGATCAAATTCAGGTTGTCCAGGTATTCATACAGACCAAAGGGATTCCATTACCATCCCCCCACCAGAGGAAGGATAATTTAAACACTACAGTCCTCCCAAGTCATATTTGGGTGGATTATGGCTTAATACACACATAGATGTTATACTGACCCACACTTTGAAAAACATCTTGTGAGATTGTCCTCACATGCCTTTGTCTATGTAAGCCACACTACATGAATATGAATATGCACTCACTGCACCAATGACCATATTGTTAGACTTAACTGTGTGCCACAAATTCTGACATTGATTAGCACACTGGATTTAACCTACCTTTCCAACCACAGTGAGTACATCAAGCATTGGACTTGTCTGGTTCAGGTCACTTACAGTCCACTCAATCTGGCTTTTGTGACTTGTCATCTGCAGCAGATCATGCATGGAAGAGAGATACGGTAAAAATACATAGAATCTAACAGTCAGGAGGATATCTGAAGTTTGGACAATGAAACATGCTACTGTTAATACAAAATAATGGTGGCAAAACATTGTTATGAACCTCTCTGGATAGTTTCATTACGATGTAAAGTGTGGGATGAAAATCTTTCTTCCATTAAGATATACCTGTTCAACAACTTCCTTTGTTGATGGGGAATTTGTGGTCTCTGGACTCTTCTGAGGCATTTCCTCATCGAGATCCTGCAAAAAGAAGATGACAGTATTATAATTCATTTCAAGAAAGGATGTTCTCTGTAAGATTAAGTGAAGGTCATCATGGCTATGATTCTGAATGTTTGGTAGGAAGGAAAATACACTATAGAAGTGACCGACTGGTCAATTGACTATCGTCTGCAGACCACTAGAACTACAATTTTCTCAGTTAATTGTAATTGATGAATTTGGTATTTGATTCTTTCTTTATATCTTAAAATCCTGGGTCTGGGTCCACATCCTGACATGTTGAACAACACTGACCATAAGAATTAAGCTAACATATAGATCAAATTCAGGTTGTCCAGGTATTCATACAGACCAAAGGGATTCCATTACCATCCCCCCACCAGAGGAAGGATAATTTAAACACTACAGTCCTCCCAAGTCATATTTGGGTGGATTATGGCTTAATACACACATAGATGTTATACTGACCCACACTTTGAAAAACATCTTGTGAGATTGTCCTCACATGCCTTTGTCTATGTAAGCCACACTACATGAATATGAATATGCACTCACTGCACCAATGACCATATTGTTAGACTTAACTGTGTGCCACAAATTCTGACATTGATTAGCACACTGGATTTAACCTACCTTTCCAACCACAGTGAGTACACCAAGCATTGGACTTGTCTGGTTCAGGTCACTTACAGTCCACTCAATCTGGCTTTTGTGACTTGTCATCTGCAGCAGATCATGCATGGAAGAGAGATACGGTAAAAATACAGAGAATCTAACAGTCAGGAGGATATCTGAAGTTTGGACAATAAAACATGCTACTGTTAATACAAAATAATGGTGGCAAAACATTGTTATGAACCTCTCTGGATAGTTTCATTACGATGTAAAGTGTGGGATGAAAATCTTTCTTCCATTAAGATATACCTGTTCAACAACTTCCTTTGTTGATGGGGAATTTGTGGTGTCTGGACTCTTCTGAGGCATTTCCTCATCGAGATCCTGCAAAAAGAAGATGACAGTATTATAATTCATTTCAAGAAAGGAAGTTCTCTGTAAGATTAAGTGAAGGTCATCATGGCTATGATTCTGAATGTTTGGTAGGAAGGAAAATACACTATAGAAGTGACCGATTGGTCAATTGACTATAGTCTGCAGACCACTAGAACTATGATTTTCTAAGTTGATTGTAGCTGATGAATTTGATGTTTGATTCTTTCTTTAAATCTGAAAATCAGTTTGGGAGAATGGTCCCATTCTATCTTAAAAAGGTGGCCAGAAGATTTTTGCAGGGAGATGCTGTGCCTTTGTAGCTGATGAATTTGCACTGATTCATTCTAAATAGGATCTTTTCTTGCAACATAATTATGACTGGTGTCTGGGTCCACATCCTGACATGTGTCGAACAACACTGACCATAAGAATTAAGCTAACATATAGATAAAATTCAGGTTGTCCAGGTATTCATACAGACCAAAGTGATTCCATTACCATCCCCCCACCAGAGGAAGGAACCTTTAAACACTAAAGTCCTCCCAAGTCATATTTGGGTGGATTATGGCTTAATACACACACACACACTCAGATGTTATACTGACCCACACTTTGAAAAGCATCTTGTGAGATTGTCCTCACATACCATTGTCCATGTAAGCCACACTACATGAATATGAATGTGCTCTCACACTGCACCAATGACCATATTGTTAGACTTAACTGTGTGCCACAAATTCTGACATTGATTAGCACGCTGGATATAACCTACCTTTCCAACCATGGTGAGTACATCAAGCATTGGACTTGTCTGGTTCAGGTCACTTACAGTCCTCTCAATCTGGCTTTTGTGACTTGTCATCTGCAGCAGATCATGCATGGAAGAGAGATACGGTAAAAAAACAGAGAATCTAACAATCAGGAGGACATCTGAAGTTTGGACAATGAAACATCCTACTGTTAATACAAAGTAATGGTGGCAAAACATTATGAACCTTTCTGGATAGTTTCATTATGATGTAAAGTGCAAGATGAAAATCTTTCTTCCATTAAGATATACCTGTTCAACAACTTCCTTTGTTGATGGGTAATTTGTGGTCTCTGGACTCTTCTGAGGCATTTCCTCATCGAGATCCTGCAAAAAAAAGATGACAGTATTATAATTCATTTCAAGAAAGGAAGTTCTCTGTAAGATTAAGTGAAGGTCATCATGGCTATGATTCTGAATGTTTGGTAGGAAGGAAAATACACTATAGAAGTGACCGACTGGTCAATTGACTATAGTCTGCAGACCACTAGAACTATGATTTTGTAAGTTGATTGTAGCTGATGAATTTGATGTTTGATTCTTTCTTTAAATCTGAAAATCAGTTTGGGAGAATGGTCCCATTCTATCTTAAAAAGGTGGCCAGAAGATTTTTGCAGGGAGATGCTGTGCCTTTGTAGCTGATGAATTTGCACTGATTCATTCTAAATAGGATCTTTTCTTGCAACATAATTATGACTGGTGTCTGGGTCCACATCCTGACATGTGTCGAACAACACTGACCATAAGAATTAAGCTAACATATAGATAAAATTCAGGTTGTCCAGGTATTCATACAGACCAAAGTGATTCCATTACCATCCCCCCACCAGAGGAAGGAACCTTTAAACACTAAAGTCCTCCCAAGTCATATTTGGGTGGATTATGGCTTAATACACACACACACACACTCAGATGTTATACTGACCCACACTTTGAAAAGCATCTTGTGAGATTGTCCTCACATACCATTGTCCATGTAAGCCACACTACATGAATATGAATGTGCTCTCACACTGCACCAATGACCATATTGTTAGACTTAACTGTGTGCCACAAATTCTGACATTGATTAGCACGCTGGATATAACCTACCTTTCCAACCACGGTGAGTACATCAAGCATTGGACTTGTCTGGTTCAGGTCACTTACAGTCCTCTCAATCTGGCTTTTGTGACTTGTCATCTGCAGCAGATCATGCATGGAAGAGAGATACGGTAAAAAAACAGAGAATCTAACAATCAGGAGGACATCTGAAGTTTGGACAATGAAACATCCTACTGTTAATACAAAGTAATGGTGGCAAAACATTATGAACCTTTCTGGATAGTTTCATTATGATATAAAGTGCAAGATGAAAATCTTTCTTCCATTAAGATATACCTGTTCAACAACTTCCTTTGTTGATGGGTAATTTGTGGTCTCTGGACTCTTCTGAGGCATTTCCTCATCGAGATCCTGCAAAAAAAAGATGACAGTATTATAATTCATTTCAAGAAAGGAAGTTCTCTGTAAGATTAAGTGAAGGTCATCATGGCTATGATTCTGAATGTTTGGTAGGAAGGAAAATACACTATAGAAGTGACCGACTGGTCAATTGACTATAGTCTGCAGACCACTAGAACTATGATTTTGTAAGTTGATTGTAGCTGATGAATTTGATGTTTGATTCTTTCTTTAAATCTGAAAATCAGTTTGGGAGAATGGTCCCATTCTATCTTAAAAAGGTGGCCAGAAGATTTTTGCAGGGAGATGCTGTGCCTTTGTAGCTGATGAATTTGCACTGATTCATTCTAAATAGGATCTTTTCTTGCAACATAATTATGACTGGTGTCTGGGTCCACATCCTGACATGTGTCGAACAACACTGACCATAAGAATTAAGCTAACATATAGATAAAATTCAGGTTGTCCAGGTATTCATACAGACCAAAGTGATTCCATTACCATCCCCCCACCAGAGGAAGGAACCTTTAAACACTACAGTCCTCCCAAGTCATATTTGGGTGGATTATGGCTTAATACACACACACACACACACACACACACACTCAGATGTTATACTGACCCACACTTTGAAAAGCATCTTGTGAGATTGTCCTCACATACCATTGTCCATGTAAGCCACACTACATGAATATGAATGTGCTCTCACACTGCAGCAGTGACCATGCTGTTAGACTTAACTGTGTGCCACAAATTCTGACATTGATTAGCACACTGGATTTAACCTACCTTTCCAACCACAGTGAGTACATCAAGTACTGGACTTGTCTGGTTCAGGTCACTCACAGTCCTCTCAATCTGGCTTTTCTCATTCGTCATCTGCAGCAGATCATGCATGGAAGAGAGATACAGTAAAATACAGAGAATCTAACAGTCAGGAGGATATCTGAATTTTGGACAATGAAACAACCTACAGTTAATACAAAGTAATGGTGGCAAAACATTTTATGAACCTCTCTCGATAGTTTCATTATGATGTAAAGTGCAAGATGAAAATCTTTCTTCCATTAAGTTATACCTGTTCAACAACTTCCTTTGTTGATGGGGAATTTGTGGTCTCTGGACTCTTCTGAGGCATTTCCTCATCAAGATCCTGCAAAAAGAAGATGACAGTATTATAATTCATTTCAAGAAAGGATGTTCTCTGTATGATTAAGTGAAGGTCATCATGGCTATGATTCTGAATGTTTGGTAGGAAGGAAAATACACTATAGAAGTGACCGACTGGTCAATTGACTATAGTCTGCACACCACTACAATTATAATTTTCTAAGTTAATTGTAAGTGATGAATTTGATATTTGATTCTTTCTTTACATTTGAAAATCCTGGGTCTAGGTCTACATCCTGCCATGTGTCCAACAACACTGACCATAAGTATTAAACTAACATACAGATCAAATGCAGGTTGTTCAGTTGTTAATACAAACCAAAGTGATTCCATTACCATCCCCCCACCAGAGGAAGGAACCTTTAAATGCTACAGTCCCCCCAAGTCATATTTGGGTGGTTCACAGTTTAATACACACACACTCAGATGTTGTACTGATCTACACTTTGAATAACATCTTGTGAGATTGTCCTTACAAACCATCGTCCGCATAATCCACATTACATGAATGTGAATGAACACACACACTCCAAAAATGACCACATTAGAAAACATAATATTGTGCCTCAAGTAATGACATTAATTGGAAAAATAAATGTAATTTACCTTTTCAACTCTGGTGACTAGGTCAAGCACTGGCCTTGCCTGGCTCAAGTTGCTCATAGCCATTTCAATCTGGCTATTGTCACTTGTCATCTGTAGTAGATAATGTATAAAAGAGAGGTACAATACCAAGAAAATGTTATTATGAATCTCTCTGGACAGTTTGTAAGATGCAAAGTACAAGATGAAAATCTATCTTCCATTAAGATATGGATATACCTGTTCAACAGTTTCATTTGTTGATGTGGAACTTGTGGTCTTGGGAGTTTCCTGAATTATTTTCTCATCGAGAGCCTGCAAAAGTTAAAAATAGTTTGACAAAATGATGTTCTCTGTGTGACATTAAGTGAAGGTGATTCTGAATGTTTGGTAGGGAGGAAAATGTACTATACATGTGTTTTTAGTCAACTGACTGGTTAGCTGACTGCAATCTGCAGACGACTAAAACTATAATTATCTTGGTTAATTGTAACTGATGAATTTGATACTTTTTTTAAATCTCTGACAGTCCATGTCCTAGAATGGTCCCATGCTATCTGAAAGAGGTGGCCAGAAGCGTTTTGCAGGGAGATGCTGTGCCTTTGTAGCTGATGAATTTGCACTGATTCATTGTAAATAGGATCTTTTCTTGCAACATAATTATGACTGGTGTCTTGGTCTACATCCTGACGTGTCGAACAATACTGACCATAAGAATTAAGCTAACATATAGATAAAATTCAGGTTGTCCAGGTATTCATACAGACCAAAGTGATTCCATTACCATCCCCCCACCAGAGGAAGGAACCTTTAAACACTATACAGTCCTCCCAAGTCATATTTGGGTGGATTATGGCTTAATACACATACACACACACTCAGATGTTATACTGACCCACACTTTGAAAAGCATCTTGTGAGATTGTCCTCACATACCATTGTCCATGTAAGCCCACTACATGAATATGAATGTGCTCTCACACTGCACCAATGACCATGTTGTTAGACTTAACTTTGTGCTACAAATTCTGACACTGATTAGCATACTGGATTTAACCTACCTTTCCAACCACGGTGAGTACATCAAGCACTGGACTTGTCTGGATTTTCTCACTTGTCTTCTTCTGCAGATCATGCATGGAAGAGAGCTACATTAAAAATACAGATAATCTAACAGTCAGGAGGATATCTGAAATTCGGACAATGAAACATCCTACTGTTAATACAAAGTAATGGTGGCAAAACATTGTCATGAACCTCTCTGGATAGTTTGATTACGATGTACAGTGCAAGATGAAAATCTTTCTTCCATTAAGATATACCTGTTCAACAACTTCTTTTGTTGATGGGGGACTTTCGGTCTCTGGACTTTTCTGAGGCATTTCCTCATCGAGATCCTGCAAAAAAAACCCCAAAAACAACACAACAACTGAACAACAACAACAAAAACAACAACAGTAATGTAACTCATTTGATGAAACAATTTTCTCCGTGTGAGATTTTGTGAATGTCAACTTTTTTTGCTTTTTGCAAAGATGTTTTTGATGTAGATGATACTATAGTGCGTTGCCCATCTAAAGACAATCTTCCATATTTCTGAAGCTGTTCATAAACAAAACCAGACTAATGAGATCATGCGGGGAAAAAAACTACAGCTAGATGGAGAATATAAAGTGTTATGTAACAATTTTTTTCTGTGGTTAAAACATTTCCTCTAGGAGAACTATCTGAAAAGAAAAATTTGCCGACCTTGCTCCTCCATGGCCAGTCAGAATCACCATAATTATAGGTGATCTCCTCTCCTGGACTTATGTCCCGTATTGCAAACAAACATAGATGGGGCTTTCCTTGCACGCTGAAGTACTTCATCTTGGTGTTAGGGTTGATATGGTCATCATTTACAAGTCTTCCAAGTGATCCATCCTCTTTTGCAGCATCAACGCTACACAAACATAACACTTGACATTTAATTACAAATCATTCACTGTCTATACTTAACATGCTTATGAAGTTGATTGATGGAAGAGCGTTTTGTAAATAATTTCCACAAACACTCCATAGCAATATATAATTTCATTCTGACTGGTGAAACCATCAGCATAATACATACCACCACAGTTTTCCATTAAAACGGAACTCGAACATGAACACTTTAAGACTGCTGTGGTAAAGCCTCTGTCTCTTCTCGCATTCCTGCTTGTTTATTAGTTCACCTCGATACTCCAGCAAAAACTCTCCTTTTTCAAATGGAGTAGTTGCAAAGATGCCACGTCCTAGTTAATAATAAAGAAATCAAGAGAAAAGTCAGGCCACAAATTCAAGTTTAATTGTAAACATTAGCAAGAGTCAACATACCTTTGAAGGCACTGATGTATTGGATGTCAAGTCCCGCTTTGTCCCTTCCAGCAGTAACATAAAATTTTGCATCCTCCTTTGGATTTATACGTCTTCGCCGTTGCATTTTAACTGCCCTGCATCAAAATCCTGAATTATCAAGGAAGATGACTGTCAAGTTATCATATTTATCTGTAGAGACAAGCATTATCAAAGCACTGAAATCTTTCGCTGTACAAACCAGTAACATACTTATAAGATACGGATAGAATCCAGTGGATGTCTTCACAACAGCAGCGTTCACATTTTATTTATTGTTCCTTCAGAAATCTACGTGTCACCAACTACAATTATTTCATTCCATATGCAAAAGGACCAATATTAAGTGTAGCAATACTTTTTTTATTACCAAAGAGAAGGTCAGGTGAGAGTCTGCACAAGAATTACAATTTAAATAGAGAAGGATAATGTTTGTTGTAATGTAAAACTGAGTTGGACCAGTGACTCCAATTCATTCTGACTCTAAGCTTTAAGAAGACATATAGTGCTATCCCACAGTATACAAAATCACCCACAACATTAGTTTCTAAAACTCCTTTCAGATACAGGACATGAAACATTACTTCGTTCATCCATTAAAGTGACGGCATTCCATTTTTTCAGACAGAGATTGGTTGCTAGAGAGTGCTGCGGTAAGCATGCAATATTTGTAGTAATGTATTAACAGACTAAAACTTAATTAATAGCATAAAATCAAAGAGTATGGCCTGCTGTTAGATCCTGATGGGCCCTTTTTCAATAATACAATATAATTTATGGTTAAACCTAATTATTGAAGTTACTACTGTTGCTCCGTGTGTAAATGCAGCAATTTTCTTTCTTTGCAGACACAAATATTGATCCTACTGCTCTCTGATGGTGCAGGTATTAAACTCATAATCAATCAGTAGTTTCAAACAGCTGGAAGAAACACGCTCAGCCCCTTTTATCATGATGTGGGAAAAAACACTTGGATCCTTCAGTGAGATAAGGACCAAGGCTTAGAATGTTGCTACTGAACTGCTTCTGACATCTGATTATGTTCTTACTGTTACCCAAAAGCAACTAGTTAATGACAACAACAATAGAGAATACAAGAAAAACAGTCTCAGCTTGTTTCATCAAAAAAAAGCATTATGTAGTTCAAACTGGCATTCCCAGAAGGATCAAATTCAAATATAAACTGCACTCACAGTTCATCCTTGTCCTTAGCTAATGAAAAGATTTAGGCCTGGCATGTACATTACAGGTAATTTTCAAATCAAAACAAACATTAACATAACACATTTTTCTTGCATCTCACTTTACAGTTTAATAAGACCACTTAAAAGGAGCCAAATTACCTCTATGGTAAAATCTGTTATCTACCTGTTTAAGCGTACAAGAGCATACAAGAGCACAAGCAGCACAAGGTTTGGCTAAAAACAGAGGCCCAGCCACAGCTTACCTAACTAATTTACCACAAAGAAAGTATTACACATTCCCTCCATTGTTTCTTACTTGTTTTCAGTCAAAACTCACCAAACCAGAGCAGTGTAGTGTTAGCTACTTCTCTCCTCTCCCTCACCTGCGGTCCTCTTCACTAACACAGAGAAAAATTACTCCCTATGTGCTGCTTAACAAGGAGGCCCTCTCCAAAACTTAAAACTACAGACTCTCCAGACCTTAGCTCAGCTTCCACATGTCAACAAAAACACATCACTACAGCCTGACAGTTAAATACAATAGAGCATAACATCATACCTCCTCATGTTACTTCTCTTTTGTGAAAAAGAAGTGGCTAATTGCAGCTAGCAGTCTCATCTCCACCAGCCTACCCAGGAGCTAATGTTAGCTGCAGCTAACGTTAGCTGCAGCTAACGCTAGCTCTCTACCTGAGTGCACATCTGTTAACACACAGTGTCTTTTATAAGGTGCTGTTACTTGCAAAAATCTTTCTCAAACAAAAAATTAGCCAATTTACAAGTTTTAAAGCTTACCTGTGTGTATTTATTCCTCCAGAATTGTGGATATCCACTCGGACATGCTACTGTGTGATTTAACTTTTAAAGGGAAGGTGTATTAGCCGGACCCAAAGTGTGTGTGGGCGGAGCTTAAAGCCAACGCCCTGTAGGCCACGCCCACAAATTCGAACCAGCCAATCACAATAGAACCCGCCGAATTTGCACCGTGTGTATCAAAAATGTGTAAGAAGGTGCATTACAGGACCTTGAACTAGGGTGCGCTGTTCTATACACTGGGATACACTGAAAGTCAGGTCAAGTGGTACATAAGGACTTTCAATGAAAATGAGAAATTATGTTGTTTAGACACTAACAAATGCAAATACACTCTCTGAATTATGGGGACTTCGGCATAGTCCTTATAATCCCCTAAGGTCCCTGGAATGTCGGTGTGTAGTCAGGTCAAATGTCCCGTTAAACCATAAATACCAACACACACACACACACACACACACACACACACACACACACACACACACACTTGCACGCATGCTACAAAACGAGGACACACCCACCCACCCATGACTGCCGGCACAGTTTCTCTGAGGATGGCTGGAACAGGAAGACGGTAGCTCAATGGGAGGAAAGAGTTGTTGCCTGCCTCGCACACGTTTTGTTTTAGCAGCGGGTGGAAGACAGGAGGGCTAAGGTGGTTCAACCCCACAGCACCTGTCTGTCCGCACTACTCCCCCCGCCTCCAGGTTTCCCTCCTCCATGCACACAACCTGTCAATCTCCCCTCAATATTCTACATAACGCCACAGCTGTCCGCCTGCTCCACACATAACCTTTGAAACGCTCCATGCTCCACATGGTTCTACCTGCAGGAATACTGACAGCAGCTCCATCTAAAATTTCAGCACCAGCTTTATTTATCTGCGCAGGTAATTATAGACACACGTGGAGTGTGTCTGTGTGGTTTGTGCTGCACCTGAATAGCGCCCAGCCAGGATATTTACCCCAAGTGATGAATTCCACAAAAACGACTTGCCTCGAAATGTCATTTCAGAGCAGAAACCTGAGAGTCTGGGCCAAATACTGCTGGCTAAGACCGACTGCCTGGAAGCTGACATTTGAAAAATGCAGCGACATCTGCGCTCAGAATGTTGAATCACGGAGTGTGCCAGAAAGAGATTTCTTCATTATGGTGGAATCACAGAAACCTTTTACTGAGTTTGCATGCGTCCTTTTTGCATGTATATGACTACACATCACGTCTAGAGCGCTGAAACAATCAGTTAATCATTATATAGAGGTAATTTAAGTTCTGTGAAGAGAAACTGAACTAAAAACAAAGAATTTGAGCTAAAATTGAAGTCTATATTCTCATTTTCATGTCTTAATTGTCAATAAGGCAGTCATGATGAAACAGTAATGCACAATGTTAGTGCAGAGAACCAGCTTCTAAGACGTGAGGAGTTGCTTTTCTCAAGTTTTGAACTTTTGCTCAGACAGTGCAGACATCACTTTCATTTTTAGATCATTTCTGGCATTTTATTGAATCATTATGGGATTGAAATTAAGAATTATTTGCTTGGAATTTGTAACGCAGGTGTGCTGCTCACTAATGCAACAATCAAGTTAACGTAGCTGGAATGTTTTACTTGTAGGATCAAACACATCATAAGTAAAATCCAAGCGTTTTCTAATGATCGGTCATTGCGCACATAACACATAATAATCGTTTTAAATTTATTTTATCATTATTTTTACAAAACTGTCCTAAAGGAATAAAATAACTTTTTATTGCTAAATATGTATTTACTTTTTCTTCTGCCTCTCAGCCTCTCCCTCTTTTCAAAGAAGCTCTACAGAGACGTTTGTTTTATATTAATTTTGGCAGAGGTTAGATTGATGGCTTCACTCAAGTGTGGGGAACAAGCACAGACAGAGCGAAGTGACGGGAAGACAATCGAGTCATTTTCCAAAATACAACACTGTGTAGACTCTGCCGGAAATAAAACAGAAAATAAAATGTCTTTATTCTTTCTGTGCAGTCCGGTACCGAATGACCAACATTTTACATTGAATTTTTCACACACTTTACTTTTGTAATGTAAATGCTTTTTTTTCACCTATTGTTGTTGTCTTTGGTGTCGTTATCTTTTCTAATCTTAGCTCATATCTTACTACTTTTCTAGTTTTTAGGCACTTTATTTCTTATGTTATTTATTAATTTCTGTATTTGAGAGTGCAAAATTTGTACTCTTTGGTGGAATACAGTTTAATTTGACATTTGCTCTCTTTCTTTTTCTTCAGTGCTGCCTCCTGTCTTGGTACCGAGGAACAGTGAGTTCAACGCCAAGCATACGATGCTGCCTCGCTTCCGCAACCCTCTACAGCAGAACGAGCCGCACATGCCCCAGAATGCCACCTTCCCAGAATCCTTTGCTCAGGCCAGCACCATGCCTTTCCCCCATTCACCTGGAAACAGCTACCCGAACTCACCAGGAAGCGGCAGCAGCGCCACCTTCCCTCATTCACCATCCAGCTCCGACCCTGGCAGTCCATTCCAGATGCCAGGTGAGATCCTGCACTAACTCAGCCTTGAGGTTTTCTTCCTGTTCCTAAAGTACAACAACTTATTTTGTTGTGGCCCCTTCCTGTTGCAGAGACACCCCCTCCTGCCTACATGCCCCCAGAGGAGCAGATGACTCAGGATTGCCCCCAGCCAATGGACACCAACCTCATGGCTCCGCCCTTGCCCCTAGAGAGTAACAACCGGGCAGGTAACCATGGCAGTTGCTATCTTAAACACACACATGTCCTTGTGTGCACTTGCTTCATGTGACATCATCCATGTAGAGCCGTCTGCACCTGCTCGCCTTGATCTGCAGGTGGAAAGATTTCTAGGAAGCCAGGTTGTTTTTTTTAAGTCATTTTTTCCCCTCTTGTGGTCAAACTCCAGATGGAAAAGAGAAAGAAAAACCTCAGCGGGGTTGTTATGGTGAGTCCTGTGAGATAAAACAGTGTGCGAGCAGGATCTGTTAGTTTACAGTGGGGCTTTGTCTGAGTGTGAGCCCAGGGGAAGCTCAAAGCCTCAGCAAATTAAGCCAGGCCTCAGAGCCTTTTTATGAGGCCCATAAAAGCTGGGGCTTATGTCATCTCTGCTGGTGGTAATGACTTGAAACTCATTAACGATAAGATTCACTAATTACCTCCAACTTTCAGATCTGAAATGTGGTGCAATAATTGCCGCTATCTCGACTCTGTGGTTTTGATTTTACTGTGCAAGACAAACACTTGTTCATAGACTACGCAGTAGACTCGGATTGGATTCTAAAGTCACCTGATTCAAAGTGAAATTCTGACGCTTTTGTAGTTTTAGCCATAACTACTGTCAGTAATAGAAAAGAAGTATTCACCTCATTAATTGCCAAAACAATGTTTGATGGGACAGGACATACAGTATGATCAGTTAAATGATCAGAGAGGTTTTCAACAAACCCTTCACCAAAGTTATGTGGAAGAAAGAACAAAGACTAGTTATTATTCAAACTGTCTCATGTAAACATCCATGCTTTAACTTTTGCCTTTCATGTGATTTAGATCAGTTGTTTTTTACTTTTTGTTTACCCTTCATCACAGTTTGTTGCAAGGAGTGCAAGTTTCCTTATCAGGTTCATTTTGAGGGCCCACAGAAGAAAGTATTGCAGTATTGTAAAAGGAGAAATGTGAAAAGAATTTCCTTATTCAGGATTTAGTTTTTTCTTTTTTGACTCTGGTAGTCATCTTATGTCTACTCATTGGGATCCATTGATTTGTACAATTCTAGCCAGTGCTACGCTACAGAGGAAGTTTGGGAGAAGTATGTGCTTAGATAAACATGATTTATTCCTCTCTCAGAGACTCTGAGGCCTTCTGGCACTGGCTCGCCCTGAGATACCAGGCACAGAGAGCATGGCCCTGCTATTGATTGTTTGCCTGCTCGATAACGGCTGGCACACAGACCACAGACAGTCTGCATGCTTTAGAAAGCGTCTGCATCGATTCTGGTCAGCCTCAATGTACACAAATGCAGCTAGTGGGTCCTATATGTTTATTCAAATCACTGTTATGGGCTGCATGGGACGATTTGGACGAAATCATTGTGCGGATGAGTAAGATTTACAGTTGAGTCTGCTGGCATCAGTGGCTCCTGGCAGTTTGTCTGCACAGAGGAGTCTTAAATGTGCCTGAATGTGTCTGTGTCTGTTTCTGCGTGCACACTGCGCTCTGCTCACTCCCGTTAATGTGTTTCCTGTGCAGATGTGCAGCCGGTGGCCTACGAGGAACCCAAGCACTGGTGCTCTATTGTTTACTATGAGCTCAACAATCGCGTCGGAGAGGCGTTCCAGGCTTCCTCCACCAGCGTGCTCGTGGATGGCTTCACAGATCCCTCCAACAATCGAAACCGATTCTGTCTGGGCCTGCTCTCCAATGTCAATCGCAACTCGACCATTGAGAACACCAGGCGGCACATCGGCAAAGGTACAGCATGGAAAACCTGTCAATGATTGTAGACCAACGATGGGACTAAATCAGTTCAGTTGTCAGCAGGGACAGGCATCTGCAGGGAAGCAGAATAATAACAACAAACTGACGAAACATCAGTTGATTGATTTTAAATTGACAACACAAATGTTTTGGGCCTTTTGTTAAAAGTGACACACAGGACAGTGCTGATTCTAACTCTTAATGCTTTCCTGCTGCCTTTAAGGAGTCCATCTGTATTACGTGGGAGGGGAGGTGTATGCAGAGTGTCTGAGTGACAGCAGTATCTTCGTCCAGAGTCGTAACTGTAACTACCACCACGGCTTCCATCCCACAACTGTGTGCAAGATTCCCAGCGGCTGCAGCCTGAAAATTTTCAACAACCAGGAGTTTGCTGAGCTGTTGGCTCAGTCCGTCAACCATGGCTTTGAGGCCGTTTATGAGCTCACCAAGATGTGTACCATCCGCATGAGCTTTGTTAAGGTAATTTGCTTTAGAAAAAACAAAAAACACTTTTTAATGTCTAAATATCAATAGTCAACTTTAGGTATATGGGGATCCTCGGTTAACAACGTCCTCAATGTACGGCGTTACGTCGGAACTGGTGACGTGGAACTAGTTGGTGAGTGGAGCAGACGAGTACGTCGTCATGCAGCGCTGTAAGACGGCTTTGTTGACATTCTGCTGTTGTACGCCACCTTGGATTGTGCCACATTCGCTAAGTTTTTGCCCTTCATTATGGCTCCCAAGCATAAGTCAGGGTCTGCTGATGCTTCGAAGAAAAGGAAAGCCATCACATCTCCATATGTGCTGTCTTCACTGCAATGTAAAAGCTGCAGCTATCCAACTAGTTAAACTCGTGCTCGCAAAATGAATCGTGAGTCGAAGCAAACTTGTCTTCTTTACTGTGGCTCTTGATACACAAGACAGAGTGAAAACTGCAACAAAAACAGAATAAAACAACATAAATACATCCAAAATGAAGTTAATTACTTACAATATTGCCTCTGTGACGTTTACAAAGTAGAGAGCCATGCATCCAGAAAAAACACGTACAGAAATCACAACTGTCAACAGACAGATTCAAAATAAAGGCTTTTTCAAAATAAAAGTACATAGATAATTCTGCCTTAAGGGCAACACACCATGGAAGTGAAATTTAATAAAACGCTCCGAACAGGGCGAAACACCGACTAACATCGGCATTATTACCTCAAGTTGTAAAAACAGTGGAACGTTCTTTTATCTTCTTGTAAAATGACTCATACATGCATGAAAGTCATTGATATTCATGACTTTTAAGAAGAACTGATCAATATCTTGATGCACGTAATGGCTTTGTTTACATTTTCTCCAAAGATTTTTAGTGACAACTGACAAAAATTGAAAATTGTATTGATTCGAGTCATCACCTCTCAGTAGCAGCCATGACTACAGTAGTACCCCATAGAATGGCCTTTAAACCAAAGTAAACAAGACCTCTCATCTTGATAGAAAAAAAAATAACAAAACAAATAAAATGTTCATGAATCTCGCAAATTCAAGTACACCAAAAACTAGCATAGTCTTGCAGTATTAGGTTTTTAAAAATCACGTGTTTTCCTACTTTTCAGGGCTGGGGAGCAGAGTACCACCGCCAAGATGTGACCAGCACACCCTGCTGGATTGAGATTCACCTGCACGGTCCGCTGCAGTGGTTGGATAAAGTGCTAACCCAGATGGGCTCCCCCCACAACCCTATATCCTCAGTCTCCTAGGCTTCACTGTCCTTGGCCCTGTGGCTGTCCATACTCCAGCATTTTGGTCTAAGTAGCAAGAATAGGGGCAGGCTGATCCCAGACTGGTTTGTGTTTTAGTCAGTAGTCCATAACTGACAGAGGTTTTGACTGAAACACAAACCGATCTGGGAGCTGTAAGGTCGGACGGGTTGTTAAATGGGCAGGTTTGTCCTCTACTTGAAGGACGTCTGAATTGGGCACATTTACAGACTGGGAGAGGAGTAAGCAAAGTGAGCGTGATGCAACTGGAAGATACTTGATCTTTGTGACCAACTGTAATAATTAGACCATCACACTCATCATGACGCAAGTATCCTCTCTGATCTTGCTCCCACGACTTCTCTTTTTCATTGTTCTATTATTCTGACTCATAACTAGTTTGCATCTAAATATTCCCTCGGAAATCCAGATATACGTGTGTAGTTACAATAATTACGGGACATTCCAGGTCGCCGAAATTGCAGTTGGCCGCTGTTTTCTGTCTGACTGTACTGAGGTTGGCATGAAATGTACTTAGAAAATGTATAAAGTTAGCAGGGACTCGGAGGATGACCAGTATGTCTGAAAAAAATTCAAGCATCCCCAGATACTAGAACAAGTGTCTGCTCTCTTTTTTAGGATACTAAATTAAAGCATTTAAAACATAACTTCAAAATAAAAGTCCCATATCACAGACCATGAAAAACAATATGAGAGCAAAATTGGGGGCTCGTTTTGGGTGGGGGTTTAGTGTGGGGCTGGGCACTAAAAGGGCATTTCAGACATAACAGACTAAAGTTTAAGTGTTGCTCATCTTGTGTTACACTTGTGTTTCAAATGAATTTTTCAGGAAAAAAAAGTAGTGTTTAGATATATTCACTATTAGAATATGTGCTGTGCAGTCTGGTTTTGCAAAGCATAGTTTGGTTAGTGTAGTGTTACACATTTAAGACTGGTAGCTGAACGTGACATGAAGCAGAGGCAAGCACAAGTAGTTTGTCCCTGGCTGTAGACTCTGCAGCAGAATCAAACGTGTCAAAAACAGATTCGCATCGAGGACATTAATATTTCGGTGAGTCGTTCTCTCATTACAAAGACTGAGCAAAACTTGTTAAATGGCTGTTACGGGAAAATGTTGAGCATTCAAATTTTAATTGTCGACTGAGGTGTAAGCTGCTGTCCTAATAAGATTTTTTTTAAATAAAATGCAGATGTTGCCATTCAGTTCTTTTATGCTTTGAGCAATCCTCTTTGCTATTAAACTGTTATACTCTTTACATTCTTTTTGTATTTTCGAACATGTTTTTTTGTTGTTTTGTTTTGTCTGCACTTTCACATGTTGCCTCTTTTTTTTTTTTTTTCTTCTTTCTGTTTTGCTCAGTAAAACTCCCAGAAAAGCAGTTTTATTCCATGAATATCAAGTCTCTACTGGAAGATTCAATAAAATTTGTTTCATTACTTGCAACATTTCAGTCTCTTTTATGACCATTGTCTCGGCATGTTTGTCTTTGTGTGCCTGTCTGTTTAATTACAGGCCACCCAAGCTAAGAAAATATGCATCGCGTATTGTCAGGGGCTTTCAAAAACATCAACTGCTGTGTGTGTACTTGCATTACTCATGTTGTGGGGGCATAAATCCATGTACGTAGTCACAGCAAGGGACAAAAAGCAAGTCCCCATAACGGAAATCATTCAATTTTTAGGTGTAGACTTGGTTTAGGGTTAGAATTAGGCAAGTAGTGGTTATGGTTAGAGTCTCCAGGAAATCAATATAAGTCAATGTAATGTCCTCTGAAGTGATGGAAACAATCGTGTATGTGTGTGTTTGGATGCAGACCTTCAATTAGAGAGGCACAACAAGTACAAGTGCATCGAGGAGCCAACTGCACTAGTGTTCAGCATAATTGTATTTTCCAGTAAATTGCATGAAAACGCATAAAATCATGGGGTTCCCTTTGTTTTATGGGACACGTTGTGACAGCAGAGGAATGGTTACAACAATCTTCCAGGAAGGTCTCCTGGAAGTCGCTGGCTGATTTGTGTGTGCGTGCAGCAGTTTGATCCGACTGGCTGTGACGTGGGTGGTATGGTTGCACAGTGGTTAGCGCTGCTGCCTCCCAGGAGGTTGCATGTTTCTCGCAAATTCCTCAGACAAGCACATTAGGTGGATTGGAGACTGAAAATGTATGACTATTTATCCTGGATGTAATGTGTGCTAAAAATCCCTTCTTGCTTCAGTCTATTATATAGTGAGATACCAAAATAGCAACTGAATTAATACCACTGCATGGTGAATAAAGTTAAAACAAATCCAAAATCTAAGCCAAAAATTAATTTGAAATACACCCAGAAAGACATCTTTGTAAAAGTGTGCATGCTATAAATGAGTATAATGTTTCAGGAAATTATTTGTAAGTCCTAACAAGTTATTATTATAAGATCCATTTTTATAATTGCAGCTTTTATGTATTTTCTGTCATTCTTCATGTCTTTTATGGTTTTGTCTATTGCAGGCATTGACTGTCCATGTCCCACTGCTGTACTAAATGTTTTTTGAAGTGCTCAGCAAACTTTAATCTTCATAATTAAACCTTTTGGGCCAGTCTCTCTAGACATTCCTCTCTTTAGAACTAATGGATGATTTATTGTCCAGTGAGATGGTGAGAAGAAACATTAGGCCCAACATGTGTTGTAGTCTGCAATCAGGAGAAATGGGCGAAGAGGAACAGTCTCAGCAGGTTTTTAATACTCAGTGATACAAACACAGTTTATTCAGTGTGGAAGTCATCAGGCTCCTGCTTTGAATCTCAAGAATAAAAGTTATTCTCTCTGGGGAATCCGAAGTTTGAGGAAGTTCAAGACTATTCCCAGGCCTTTTTGAACCACAAAACAAGTCTTCACAAAAACCTTGTTTCCTCTTTAATACTTTTATTTTTAATTTCATACATGTTCCTGTAAAAGCAAGTGAACTTTGAGTGTAACTTTAGGACATATTATTCAAAACAGTGGAGGTTTATATTGTGGATTCAGTTTTCGATTGGAGGATTAATCGGTTTATTTTGGTTTGATTTATCGACAAGAGGTAGTATTGTACTTGTCATTGATCAGCATCGATGTTTAAAGTATTCAGTCAGATGCACAGTTTGCAGTGGCAGACATAGTTGACATATTTTTAATGATAAGATCCATTTTTATTGTTGCAGCTTTTATGTATTTTGTCACTCCTCTTGTATTTTATGGTTGTATTTATTGCTGGTATTGACTGTCTAATTCCCACTGCTGTACTTAATGTTTAAGAGATTAATTTTAATCTCTATAACTACACCTTTTGGACCAATCTCACCAGTCCTGTCTTCACTACTGGTTGATGATTTAATGTTTTATTGCTGAGATGAGAAAGATGAACACATCTTCACAATAAATGAAATCCAAAAAAGAAGACAAATGCAGAATGTGTTGTCAGGAGAAATGGTTCCGGCTTCAGAGTAAATACATAAATACATTTTCTGTGACACCTATAAACAGGCAACAATTAATCTGGGAATCACAACATGTGGCCGCATGTCGTCTGCTTGGATAATTTTCAGGCGATGGATTCAGATTTGAAAGTGAACCTCTGCTACCGCCTGCCGGTGAAAACTGTACTGACATTTTTCAGATTTGCATTTAAATATTCATTCAATATTTTACATGACAGATTCACATCATTTTTTTTTGCACTTTACATATATTTGGTTGATGTCTTTATTTATTTAATTTAAATATATTATTATTTTACAAACGAATCAGCGGAACTGTTCTTGTGGGCGGCGTCTTACGTCACCGGAAGCCGGAAGAAAATGAATGAACCAACGGTCCTGTCTAACCTGTAACTCGTCCGTGTAGCAGCGAAGAGGTCAGAGTGAGTTTCAGACTTTGTAAACATTCACTTTAAACTGTATTTAAACTCACAGTGAATTGCGAGATAACGTCAGACAGCGCAACGAGAGCAAAATAAGCTTTCAAACTGCAATTTGTTGTAATTTCAACGTTTCTATTTGCATTTAAGATTAGCTAACAAAGCTAGCAATACGTTTCTGCTGGTTTTGCTGCAAACCCCAAAGAACTGAAATGGAGAGAATAGATTTAGCTAATGTTAATCTGCATAAATCATGTTTTCCGAGAGCAAAATAAGCTTTGAAGCGGGTAATTGTAATTTCGACGTTTTTATTTGCATTTAAGATTAGCTGACACAGCTAACAATAAATTTTTCAGCTGGTTTTACTGCAAACCCCAAAGAACTGAAATGGAAACTATTGATTAAGCTAATGCTAGTCAGTATAAAATCATGTTCCTCCTCCTAGACGCCCCATATTTGCCCTACAATGGGACGGTTTGGCCTCTCTCTTCTCCGCCACATCTCTGCGCTTCCCTCCTCATTAAGCGCCCACCGAGCCACCAGGACATGCTGCCTTCACCAGAGGGTCTCCATCGGTTCCCTCTCTAGCCACAGCTGCCAGCCCAGGAGGACTGTGAGCACCGCCGTCAACCATCACATCCAGGAGCTGAGCGGCCCTGAGCAGAGGCTGCTGGATAAACTGTATGATGGACTGATCGGAGGACAGCGGGCGTCTCTGGCCGAGTCCATCACTCTGGTGGAGACTCGGCATTCCAGGAAGAAGGAGCTGGCCCAGGTGCTGCTGCAGAGGGTGCTGGCCTACAGGAGGCAGCAGGAGAGCCGCAATGGAGGGAAGCCAGTGGCCTTCAGAGTAGGTGTGTGGTTAGGAATATTAAGGTGCCCTTCATATGTGGATGTTTATCTTTCTCCAGTAATGATTTACAAGTGGGCATAGAAATGAGGCACCTGATTGGCAGCTACAGTGGGCCATGTTTTTATGTTATGGTTGGCAGGTGGATTTTTGAGCTCCTCTGTTTCAGACACTTTAGCTGGACCACCTCCTAATGATTAGAATATCCCCTTAGATGGCAGCTCAGACTGTATTTTTGTGTATGTGTGAATGGAAGGGATAACAGGATTATATAAATGCGGTCTCAATTACAGCTTTTCATTTGGACCAGGTGCTTAGATTGATAGTGGAGTAACACAGTCAGGTGTTATATTTACAGTGCAAATGCTCACATTTTGAGTGCATTTACTTTTATCACTGTTTTTATGGTACATATCAAAGAAGACATGTACAAGGATTTACCCATTTTTAAGTCGCAGCTGGTTTCTTAGCAGGTTATAAGTAGCCTTTTGAGTCTAAAGATATTGAATAAAGGATAGTCATACTGTAATTTCCGGACTATTGAGTGCGCCTGAATATAAGCCACACCCACTAAATTTAAAAAGAAAAAAGATTTTGTACATATATAGGCTGCACCTGTCTGTAAGCTGCAGGTGTCCACGTTGTAACATGAGATTTTACAAAGATTTTTTTAAACTTTTAACTAAATAAATGCTTTTTTCCAAACAGTGCCTGTAACACGGCAGTAAAACGCATTGAGTCAGTTCACGCTGCCGACTCCGACGTCTCATTATCAATTCATTGATGCCAAGCTTACGTGCAGCAGCTCTATTTCCTTCTTCAACAGCCAGATCAATTGCCTTGAACTTACAAGCTGCATCATATGCATTTCTTTGTCTGTTTTCCATGATGAGGATGTGTGCATGAAGCACAAAATGGCCGATATGAAGAATTTAGTGTGAGTGCGTGTGATTTACCGTAATTTGAACAGTTTCATTGGTCCACTGTGACCTGTTCGGTAATTTTATTGGTTTGATGTGACGAGGCTAAATGTATTGACGGCATGAAACTCGCATGTAAAAATCTATACATTAGCTACATCGTTGTTTAACCCGCTGGGTTCGAAGTGAAAGTACGGTAACTACAACTCCATGGCCGGATTAATCTAATAGTTACCCCAGGGCAAAAAGCTGCTCTCAGGCTCTTATTAGCTACATTTAGTGCTTTTGGACTGAACAACTAGGGCACTTCCTGATTATAACTATGTAAAGGGCTATAGAAATAAACTTTGATTGACTGATTGATAACTGCCCACTGAAGAGCTCCCCTGAGAAATAAACGTAACAAGCTTTTTTTTGTTTGCCTTTTCACCACCAACAGGAATGCTGAAGTGACATAATAGCCAACCAACAGTAGGTATAGCAATGTCATGTTAGATGGATTGTGCACTTGTGCACTCCTCTTGTGCTGGGAGAGTACCCAACTTAAAAGAGGATCTTTAAAAAAGACCCTTTAATACTGCGTTCTAAGAATTACAGTCTTCTTCAGTTCCTGTAATGCCGATTCAAAAAAGAGGGGGTACTTCCTTCAGCAGTTACTACAAGTATGAAAAAAGGGTTCCTCTGGTCCTAAAGCACCTCTTAGCATCAGTAGTCTCCAGACGTAGTGCCAGAGACTAATGTCAAGGAACTTTCCAAAAAAAAGTAAAGGTTTCTTCAGCCTTTTATTGTCTACATATCCAGAGCAGTTTAAAGCCTCGCAAAGAATAGGAAAATATCATCATGAGTTAAATAGAAAGATAGACCCTCTCATTCTGGAAGACAGTCTCAAAATTCCAGTGGGTGTCTTTATCGAAGAACTCTACAAAGTCTGAACTTTGTTTTTGGTCCATTTGTCAGTGGACTTTTTGTGTAGAAGCACAGTGAACTCAAGCAAAATGATCTTGTTGTTGTTCTGGAGAAAGCACTAGTCTGAATAATCAATTGGCACTGCTCAGTGCTGCGAGTCTCTTCCCAAAACATAACTTTCCCAACCACTGTCACTTAGCACCTTTATTCCTCTGGTAGAAACACAGACCGAGGAACCAAGGTCCTCTAAAGGTTCTTGCTCTCAGTGAAAATTCCTGTAGGGGAAAAGCAGCAGTTGACCTCCATCTTACCCCAGTGTTGTGTACTGTCGATGTCCTCTGTCCACAGAAGTACAGTAAACACACACTGTACATACCTCCAGGCTCACAGTTTGTCAGTTTGTGGCCATTTTATTGAACATCACTTCACTAATTGACTATTGAGCACAACATAGCCAAGATAATTAAATTCTTATAAAAACATAAATAAATAAGACACAGGGAGTCTCTACATTAACAGGAGTTGGGAAGTTTGAGAAGCTGCTGGTTGTGAATGAAGTGTTCCCCAATGTAGATTCCTATCTCACAGTTTTCCTAAAAAAACAACTTATCCCTCATGTTCCTCAACACTCAAACAAGAGAGTGTCCTTTATAATATAATGCTACATTGCATCTATGATAGGTATGACCATTTAGTTGCATAAACAAATTCATAGCACTTTGCAATAACAAAAAATGCTGCCAGATATTCTGAATTGTCCACAAACGTGATGTGTTTCAACTTTGTGATTTGATATTTCATACTGAGATGCTGCTTGTAGGTAGCAACTGACATATTCCTTTACATTTTTATGTACCTGGGCTTGTAGCTTCAGCTTTTTTACTAAAGAACAGCATATTTCCTTCTCACGTTGATATTGCTAACAGTATATATATATTTTTAATTTGCTTTTCTGCATCAGTAGTTATGTATTCAAACCTGAGAATTTAGCTGTGGGTGCCATTTTTTGCTGATTTGGTGTCTGTGTTGATTCCTCAGGTCTGTCCGGTCCTCCCGGAGCAGGGAAGTCATCCTTCATCGAGGTGGTAGGAAAGATGTTGACAGGACGAGGACATAAACTGGCCGTTCTGGCTGTTGATCCGTCTTCCTGCACTACAGGAGGTAACGTCTGACACACAGCTCATCTACTGTAAATACTGAAAAGATGAACAGCTGTAATTGTGCGCTTCATAATCCACACTGAACTTATCTGTGGAATTGTTTTGTAACATGAAAGATAGTAGTTTTTGTCCATTGTCAGTGATATCTTTGCTGTTTATTTTTTAATGTGTTTAAGAGGCTGAAATTGTACAGTACCAAGCAGCAGTGTTCACCAGTGAATAATGTGAAAGTCGTGCTTCAAACTGACTCATCCCTCTCATCGCAGGATCTCTGATGGGCGATAAGACTCGTATGACTGAGCTCTCGAGAGACATGAATGCTTTTATCAGGCCATCGCCGACCTCAGGAACACTTGGCGGTGTCACCAGAACGACCAATGAGGCGATTGTTCTCTGTGAGGGGGCGGGATATGACATCGTTCTAGTGGAGACAGTAGGTAAGAATCTGTAACTTCCAAGTGAACATCACAGTAAATTTTCATCCATTGCTATAATATTACATTTCTATCCTGAAAGCAAGAAGTTTTTGATGTCTTCAGTTTGCCACGTCAGCTAATTTTTTACCACATAGCTTTTTAAATATAATAATACAAAATGATTGCTTTGTGTATTTTTTTGTTTTTTTCTTGTGTAAAATCTATCATTCAAGTTAATTGTTTCTGTCAAAAACAGTGAATCAGAAAGTCAATGCAGTGGAACATTGCCTTTTTTGTTAATGCATAATGATGCAAAGTGTTTTAATAACATTGTCGGCATCATACAGCCCATTTTCTGTTTAACAAAAATGCACAAAATCACATCAGTTCATTAGTGTTACGTGCAGTTCCAACTTTGCCTTACAAGAAGTTTTCCCATTTTGAATGTAGTATAAAAAACATCTAAAGATTAACAGTCTTGGCAAAAATTTGCTTTAATTTTCAGCACTAAGTTTTTAATACTCAGCGATACAAACACAATTTGGTCAGTGTGAAATATGATAGCCAGCTCTATTCATCATACACCTGCTTTGCATCTCAAGGATTAAATTTATTCCCTGTGAGGAAGTTTGTGAAAGCTCATGATTATTCAAAGGCCTTTTTGAACTAGTGGACAAGTTGTGGATGAGACTTTTTCTTCTTCTACTTTTTTTCTAACCTTTGCAGTGTAATGGTAGGAGATGGCGTTCACTTTCATATTGTGGATTTTTGTCTGGCCATTGATTTATGTCAGATTATTCTGCAAGAGGCATGTTCTAACCGGTATCGTAATACTAGCCAATAACGTAATAAGTTATGATGTTATTAGTTGGTTATTACATTCATGACCTAGCATTAATAAATGTTTTTAAAAAAATCCCCTGAAAATGTAATAAGTGCAGCTGATAATGTAACAACACATAAATCTGACTGCATTTCTTGGAAATAAAAGATTTTTTAGCAGTTTTTGAGCTGGTTGCTCATCAAGAATAGGTATAGTGGATGGCACAGTCATCATATTCATATTCATATTCATATTCTCACTCTTCTTAATTATGGTTGTAAGAGCCGATATGAGAATTATTTGTTGTACAAAATCTTTATTTAGAATCTTGTTTATTTGCTTAAATACGTAAATTCATAATTCCATGTCAGTGTCTCAAGTGTCAAATTAATTTACTGCATTTTTTCACTCGGAGGACATTTCATTAAAACTTTTTTCACATTTCTCAAGGCAAAATGATTCAATCCTCATATAAAACTATATTTTAATAACTGGAGTGGCACTATAATGGCACTTAACTCTAAAAAACTGAAGAATATTGTGTACATATGGAACTAAGGGGAAAACTATAACAGAAAATTGACATTACTTCTTCCAGTAAATGTCTTCAACTTTGTACATTCCTGAGAAGAATCCAGGCTTTCATCCATCGGCTGTCCTTTAAATAACCATTCTATGTGTAAACTTGGACCACTGTTGGTCCAGCAGCTTTGTAGAGCTTCATAATACTAATGAAACAGTCATCTTCTGTCTAGTTGTAGGCTCTCTGCATGTGCTTCTCTTATATATGAGAGAAGAAATTACATTTTAATTATTAATTTAATTTCCAACTACATTTTCAAAAGATTTGTTTATGCTAGGTTATTAACGTAACGTTATTACGTTAAAAATGGCCAAAATTATTACATTAGTGTGATTCTGCCTATCTATAAGGCAGAATCACACTGATTGTTGATCATCAGTGGTAGTGAAAATATTCTGTCTTTTTTTTCCCAGGTGTTGGACAGTCCGAGTTTGCAGTAGCAGACATGGTTGACATGTTTGTGCTGCTGATTCCACCAGCAGGGGGCGATGAACTCCAGGTCAGTGAAAAACATCAGCAGCAACAAACCTGTCATCCTGTTTCAATCACTAAGAACTGGAACAAAGTAGTTAGGTTATTATTTTTGGGTGAATAAATCTCAACTAAAACTCGTGTCCGACGGTTTAGGATGACATAACATCCAAATTATTTCATGTAAGTTTGCCACTTGTGTGGAAAATGTCCAGTAGTTGCACTTTTTCTGGCATTTATCTTGTGAATATAATAACATCAGATATATCACAAAAAGATTACTATCTCTGGCACATCCAAGTTTCTGGAAAATGTTTAAAAATGTTGAGTAAAAATGCTTCATATGCTAAAAAAAGTTTATAATTTCAGCTTCTTTGCTATTATATCAATGATTAACTGAAATAAATAGTATAATTGTATAAATAATTTAAATTGAGCTAATATAAAATTAAACTGTGTAATAAATACATTAATGACTTCACATTTTAAAGGAAAAACTGCTTTTTTACCCCTTCATTTTTTGTAAACATAAACACGCTGACAAAAAGTATATGCTAGTCAGTTTATTAATTAGTAAAATTTATGACTTCATTAGTCCACCTCATTATGATTAATATTATGGTGATTATGGTGGGACAATAGGTAGCAGAGGTGGCATTTGTTTTAATTATCCTAATTGCTTCTGCTCTGGAAACGCATTGCCATAGAAACAAAAGAAAAACCACTGGCATATAAATGTAATTTAAATAAATATAGTTTATAATTTATTCAGATTCAAGTGTTAGCAACAGTATTAGCGAAATGTTGTACAAGACATTTTCATAGAGGTGTGTTTCATTAGATGGTCTTTATGAGGCAATTATAGAAAAACAAACATTAGCAACTATGAACCCAAGTTTGATCCAAAAACTTGACATGAAACGACATTTCAACAGGTTGAAAGCAGCTTTTAGAATAACTGTTTTGAAAAGTTAACCAGACATAAGGTGACATCGGTGATTAATGGGTAAAAAAATAACAATTTAAGATTGTTAAAGTAAACTAGCAGCCTGGAAAACAGCCGACCGCAGCTCCATCCATCCATCCATCCATCCATCCATCCATCCATCCATCCATCCATCCATCCATCACTCTGCAAACAGATCCCTCAGGAGATTAGGTGTCTAGACATCAGATTTATTTGCAGTGTTTTGAGCGTTTAATGACCCTCTGTAATGCTAAAATCTCTATCCAGGGTATCAAGAGGGGCATCATTGAGAGGGCCGACTTGGTGGTGGTGACAAAGTCGGACGGAGACCTGGTGGTGCCGGCCAGGAGGATCCAGGCTGAGTACACCAGCGCACTCAAGCTGCTCCGGAGAAAGTCCAAGTCCTGGAACCCCAAGGTGTGTGTTAGGGAGCAGAAAACAAAACGATAAAAAAGAAACAGCAATAATTGCAAAGGCGTTTGGCCTACTGAGCAGCCGTAGCAGAAGTATCGCTGCTTTATGGACCCGACAAGGCGTCCAGCTGAGAGGTCAGGGAGAGGAGACGGGAGGGGGATGGAGGTAATATCGTCATAGCGTCACGGCTTCAACTGCTGCAGTGTCTCACCCCACCCTGCATGTCCCATCTCACCCATTCGCCTGCATGGCCTTGTCCCTTTGTTTTCCCAGCCCAGTGCAGCATCTGCCCACCGGGCGAGCTGCCAGGAAACACCCCCACCCCCCCAACTCCCGCCATGCCAAATACTCCGCTGCTGTGTCATGCATTTCGCTGATTAGAAGCCTGCACATTCACATAAAAGCTGATGGGCTTCTCTTATAGCCCCTGCATCTTTATTTATCCTTACCTTGGCTTGCTTGCACATATTTGTGTCTGTTTGGTGCTACAGTCTGGCTCTTCAGACTCTCCGCTATGTCCTCTATGTTCTGCTGCCTTTTTGCGCCTGCTTCGATTTACACAAAAACTATTTGATGTGTTTACTATGTGGGAACTAATGTTTGACTACTTATTTTTCCAATCAGTTAATCCTTTAGGCCAGGGCTGTCAAACTCATTTTAGTTCTGGGGCCACATACAGCCCAGTTTGATCTCAAGTGGGCCGGACCAGTATAATCAGAGAATAACCATTTAATAACAACATCTCCAGATTTTCCCTTTGTTTTAGTGCAAAAAAGTACATTCTGAAAATGTTCACATTTAAGGAATTATCTTTTTATAAAACATTATGAACAAACATTATGAATTTTCTTAAGAAAAATCAATTCAATTTCAGCAACACTATGCTTCAGTTGATCATTTACACATTACAACTTACAGATTACAGTGTTTCTACAAATGAACAAAACTTTTAGTCACAGATATCTGGAACTGAATGATACAGGATTTTACTTTATGATCACAATGACAAAAGTCAGACAAAAAAACAACAAAAACAAGACAAAATATTACAAAAATCAGATGCAAAATCACAAAAACGAGACACAATGACAAAAAACAAGACAAGCGACACGAGACAAAACAAAAAAGACAGTTAAAAGTTAAAAAGTTACAAAGCGACCAAAAATGGACAATTGACAAAAACGACACAAAAAAATGACACAAAGAAGACCAAAAATGACAAAAGCGAGAAATAAAACAACAAAAATGTAGACTAAAAACATACCAGACAAAAAAACATAAAACGACAAAAATGATGCAAAACATAGAATAAAGCAAAACATAAAATGGCAAAACGAAGACAAGCGAGACAAAAGGAAACACAAAACGACTAAAACGAGAAACAAAACGACAAAAACATAAGACAAATGAAAAAAATCACACCAAAAAACAAGACAAAATATTGCAAAAATGAGACACAAAATGACAAAAGAACAATGAGCAATCTAGTATTTTAATTGTATGATCAAAGTAACTTGTCATGATCTAGAAATTATTTTAAATTTATAATTTTTCAAATTTACAATTTGCAGTTAATGTCTTCTCTGTAATTTCTACACTTTGCAAAGTTGTCCCGTGGGCCAGATCAGACCTTCTGGTGGTCCAGTTTTGGCCCGCGGGCCGCATGTTTGACACCCTTGATTTGGGTTATAAAATGTCAGCAAGCTATAGGAGGTAACCAATCAATTGTTCTAGTAGCACAGCAGGACATGTGAATGACTCATTTCTAAATCAAAACCAAAATTTTTTCATTTCAATGAGATAAACACACAAGATGAGCAAAACCTTACATCTGAGGAGCTAGCACCAGAAAAACTTTGAGATTCTCGCTTAAAAAAAAGACTTAAATAAGTAGATGATTAGCATAATAGACGTTGATTAATTTTCTGTCTCTTGATTAAAAGGATTAATCTCACCAGGAATGAGGATTATTAAAAGTGTCAGCTACCAATCGCCTACAACCAAGTTCATTGTCAGTAACGGAAACGTTTCTCTACTAATGATGTAAAAGGGCCAATTTTACATGTAAAGGTAGAGTTTCAGGTCAATATAGTATGACAGCCTGTGAGCTTGTTTTTAGTTTGTTTTTTGTATCATGAAAGGCCTTTGTAGTACAAGCTTTCCTTCTTTAAATTATTCCTAATTTCTGTTCACATTTGTAAACTGCATTTTTTATTTTATACAGTAGCACTGCATAGAGTTAGAAAGATATTTACAAAGCATGTGTCGTTAATACATTTTCCTGCCGACCTCTGGGGATTTGTTTCTTCATGATATTCTTAATTTGCTGCGTGAAAGTGAGTCCAGCAAAACATAAAAAGATTCTTTTTTTTTTATCAAACCTAAGGAGGCACAGAGACAACTTTAAATCAAATCTTTCAATGTTGTGAGCACAACAAACAAAACTCCTCTCGCCTCTGGTGCGGATGGAAAATTCACAGAGAATCTGAAAACCTGCAGAAATACAACTAGTATTGATCGTATTTCTGCAGTTTTTTAGGTTTTTCTGCATGGAAAGATACTAGGAGGAGTAAGCAAGACAATATGTGTGCCGCTCTACGTTTGATTTCCTGTTTTTGTATCAGACTAAAATCAAGTCCTTGTGAAATTACTAACATAATGATGTAATTATATGATTTTTAATTGGCTTTTGATCGCAGGCCTCCAATATTTAACAGGCTGCCATGTTTAACTTGATTTGTCAAATTATCTCCCAATTGAGGATCTGTGAGATTTATTTTACATCAACGCTTGTCTTTTCTCATCTCCAAACCGCCCGTCTCATCTTTATACACTAATGTTTAATGAAGTGATGAAAACAGCTTCTTTATAGGTTATTTCATGGGCCTTGAATGCGCGCTTGAGTGAATGCCTCTATTTCTTTGTGTTTCTGTAAATCTGAAGCAGTTTCACTTCTGTGTCTCCTTTAAAATTGAATGTTTCCCTGAATTTCATCATGTGTTCTTGAATATCTGGCTTTCATGATCATTTTAAATGTTAGCTTCTAGATACTTCTGGCTGCCCCTCTTATTTTCTTGGAGGTACTATCCATAAGTTTGACAAAGTAGATTAAAGAAGGATATGTTTTTCTCTCCAGAATCTTAAACATGAGACATATAAACTTGCCATACTGAATGAAGTACTGAAGCATTCTGCTCAACCTTTCACATCTATGATTTGCCCTCACTGTTAAAAAAAAGACACTTTAAATTCACACGTGCAGCATCGTGTACTCCATGTTCAGGTGGTACGCGCCTCCTCACACACCAACGAGGGAATCCCAGAAGTCTGGGCCAAGATGGAGTCATACCGGGACGCCATGTTGGCCAGCGGTGAACTGCAGGGCCGGCGGAGGGCCCAGCAGAAGGTTTGGATGTGGAGTTTGATCCAGGAGAGCGTCCTCTGCCATTTCCAAAATCACCCCAGCGTCGGAGAGGCTCTGCCCCGCCTCGAGGAACGGGTCACCAGAGGAGTCATCTCTCCAGGCCTGGCCGCTGACCTGCTTCTCAAAGCCTTCTCCTCATCATCATCATAGTTGTACTGCACTGTCTCTGGGAAGAGTGGATGCCTCTCGGCTGGTCTGGGCCATTCAGTGCCAAATAAAGCAGGACAAAGTAACCACATGTGACCTTGACTCTGTCATTTGCACAAAATAAAAGGGGCCTTGCTCTTTTTAAACATAGTTTTAGATTTAAAAAACCTGAGATACAAGGCACCCAACTGCAGTTCAGTTTCTGAACGCTTTAATCCAAATCACTAGAGAAGGAGATTGCTGACGGTTGTCACTTTTCATCCACGGCTTCAAGACACATTCACATTTGGCAGAATGAAACATTTCATTTGTGCTGTGAGATATGAAATGCTGAAGCAGACGGCAGGACTTTCTTCTTGGATGGGAACACTACAGACCTTCATGAACTGTTTTACTGAGGTTAGTAAAGGAGGAATGTAAAGGTCATATTGCTACACTTGAAGAATAGCTTGAACAATATCCCTCATTTTTACGAACAAGTCATTGAACGGTGAAACTGTGGCATAAATATTACGCCAATGAATACTGTAATGGACGTATGAACTGTGATGAGACATTTTCACTGCTAGTCTTCACACCTTACTCATAATCAGTTACACTATTTGTAGCCCAAAAAGAAAAGTGTTGAAATGGGGTTTTTAATGGTCACCTGTGTCTGTTGCTCTAATAACTAGTTTTCCTTGGAGATGCAACAGCACTTTGAAAATGCATTTTTTTATTTGCTATTTTGTTCCTGGGTGGAATTATATTAAAGAGTGATGTGAATCTTAAATGGATAAGTGAATAACATTAAATCTGTCGGTGCAGTTGGCCGAGCTTTTTTCTCTCCTCGTGTTTGCTCTTGATATGAAAAAAGGGGGAGTGATTAATGTTACCTCTACGAATATTAGTCCTGAGATTTGTCACAGATTTAATGAGATTTCTTTTCTGCTCTCCGGAGCCAGAAATGTCAGTGCTAGGTATCCTCTGAATGAGTCAGCTGCACGGCTGCTTCTAATTCAGGCAAAACACACTTTAATATTTTCAGAATTGACTTCATAATGCACTGTACTCCTGGACACCACCGGAGAGCTGAAGACAAAGAGAACCCTGAGAACTCTGATGCTGCCCCTTTATTCATTAATGGGAGACTCCAGCATGAAGGCATTTTCTAATTGCAGACATCGCAGTTAATAGTGCGGACCAGTGTGTGATTATTTGTAATTCTTTTTAAATAAAGTATAGAAATATCATTTTCAGATCTGATGGTTGCTTGTTTTTGTCTGAAACCCAAAAATATGCAGTTTTTAATACTGCAAAAGGAAACCAAGAAACAAATTTCTCCCCTATGAGAAGCTGGAGTCTGCAAAATTAGAGGATATTTTGCATATTACATAACAAATGATGAATTAGTTATCAAAACTGATTCATTTTCTTAGATCAACTCATTGTTTAATCATCACCTTTTTAAGTTCGAGTTATGACTATTTTCTCATGTTTGCTGTGTTCTTCCATTAAGCCAGTACATGAAGCTACATGAACTATAATAAAATAAATCCAGCCAGTACAATACAAATCAAAATATGTGAACCACATAATCAGGAAAATTAATCAGAAGTCTTGATTCAACTCCATGTTGGTTTTCTGAAGCAGTTTTTTGTGGATCCAGTTGTACTGATTTCCCTAATAAAATATAAAAACAAAGAAGTGTGTTTTATATATCTATAGAAATGCTGAAATATCAGGTAGGTTCAGAAATAAAAAAGTAACACATTAGATAAACTTGGTTAAAAGCAAGCTTAGAAGGTGTTTTGGTTTCTGCAGCCAACATTTAAGCAAATCCAGCAGTGAAGATTGTGAATGATGGTACATGCCATGATGATGGAGAATTTTTTTTCCCTATCATGCAACTCTGTACACTTCTGCTTAGTATGTTGGTGCTTTAGTCAGTCAGTGAAGATCTCAACCCTTGAAAATGGTCATAGTGGATGCTGGCGCTATATTGCACTACCGCCAGTTCATAGGTTGATTTTTACATATTTTGCTTTATTTTATTTATACCGTATTTTGATAAAAAGAAAAAAGTATGGTGCTAATGCAGATGTGTTAGAGAAACATCTTTTCAGTTCCTCTGTATGTCCTGGATATATACAGTGCTGTGAAAAAGTAATTACCCCCGTCGCGAATTCTTATTTTCTTGAATATTTCCCCCACTTAAATGTTTAAAACCATCAAACAAATTTAAATATTAGACAAAAATAACCAAAATAAACACAAAATGCAGTTTTAAAATGATGATTTGATGTCTTAGGGTTAAAAGCTATCTAAACCTACCTGGCCCTATGTGAAAAAGTAATTGCCCCCCTTGTTAAATCAGGAATTAACTGTGGCTAATCACAGTTTTTGGTTCAATTTGACTGACCACACCCAAACCTGATTACCTCCAGACCTGTTCAATCAAGAAATCACTTCAATAGAACCTGTCTGACAAAATGAAGTTGGTCAAAAGATCTCAACAAGCTGCAACAAAATGATCCAAAGAAATTCAAGAACAGATGAGAAAGTAATTGGCATCCATCAGTCTGGAAAGGTTTACAAAGCCATTTCTAAAGCTTTAGGACTCCAGCAAAGCACGATGAGAGATATTATCCACAAATAGAGAAAACATGGAACAGTGGTGAACCTTCCCAGGAGCGGACGGCCAACCAAAATTACCCCAAGAGCACAGCAATGACTCATCCAGGAGGTCACAAAGGAACCCAGGAGAACATCTAAAGACCTGCAGGCCTCCCTGGCCTCAGTTAAGGTCAGTGTTCATGACTCAACAATAAGGAAGAGACTGGGCAGAAATGGATCCATGGCAGAGTTCCAAGGAGAAAACCACTGCTGAACAACAAGAACATAAAGGCTCATCAAACATCTAAATGATCCCCAAGACTTTTGGGAGAATATTCTACGGACTGACGAGACGAAAGTTGAACTTTTTGGAAGGTGTGTGTCTCATTAAGAACATCTGCATTTCAGAAAAATAACATCATAGCAACAGTCCAACATGGTGGTGGTCGTGTGATGGCCTGGGACTGCTTTGCTGCTTCAGGACCTGGACTTGCTGTGATTGATGGAACCATGACTTCTGCTTTCTACCAGAGAATCCTGAAGGAAAACATTCAGCCATCAGTTCCTGACCCCCTGAAGCACATTTGGGTTCTGCAGCAGAACAACGATCCAAAACACCAGCAAGACGACTTCTGAATGGCTTAAAAAAAAAAAAACATAATGAAGTTTTTGGAGTTGCCTAATCAAAGTCTGGACTTGAATCTGATTGAAATGCTGTAGCATGACTTTAAAATGCTGTTCATGCTTGAAAACCCTCCAGTGTTGCTGAATAAAAACAATTCTGCAAAGAAGAGTGGACCAAAGTATCTCCACAGAGATGTGAAAGACTCATTGCCATATAGAAAACGTTTAATTTTACTCGTTGCTGCTGAGGGTGGCCCAACCAGTTATTAGCTTTAGTGGGCAAGTACTTTTACACATGGGGCCAGGTAGCTTTGAATAGTTATTTTCCTTCCAAAAATAAAATCATTTAAAAACTGCATTCTGTGTTTCTTCGGTTATCTTTGTCTGATATTTACATTTGCTTGATGATCTTAAACATTAAAATGGGGAAAATATGCACAAAAAAAGTATTTGAGAAGGGGGCAAATACTTTTTCACGGCACTGTAGATATATTTTCTATAAGGGAGATTTTTCTTCAAAAAAAAGACAAAAAATCTATCTAATTATGTTTTGTTACTTCTAGTTAAAAGACAAGTGTCGTAGCTGTATTTTGAGGTAAATCTGAGATGAAATAAGACCTGAACAACTTAATCATAATGAGCAGGTTTGCGTCCATGATCCAGTAAAGACGACCCCCCTGTAGTTTTGTGCTTTCTTCAACCACCAGAGGTCTCCCAAATACCGCTCCACTCTGGATTCATTATCTTAATGACTGGCCCCTCAGTGCCAACCAGCCTCCCCTTCTTCACGCCCCCGCCTCCTGCCCTCCATCCATTCTTCATTGAGGTTGCCCAGGGTGCCAGGTCACTCGGAGGTGAGGACATCAACAGCTGCCACTCTCCTAGAGCACAGGCTGTACTGTAGCTCCAGTTCTCTGTACCGAAGCCTCCTGACCAACGCTCTCTGAAAAAACAGAGAGCAGTGATGTTTTAGTGCAGCACAGAGCAGGAGGGTTGAGCGTGTGACTGCACAGCTTTCAAGCTCATACCCTTTCTTTGAAAAAATAACCTGCATTTCTAGGGAAAAGATTGTGCAAATTCGATACTAATCTGCCCTCGTCCTTGCTTTGGAAATACTGAGTGTGAGCCCCCCCAAACCGCTGGACAGCCTCCCAGGTCGCTGCTCGTTTGCTCCCGCCTGCGTACGAGAGGAAGAATGCCCCTTGAATGCAGATGGATTCATTAGGTCTGAGTAACACCCTTCTCCTCCATCATGCTGACACAAACACATACACACTGTAGCTGCTCTGGCTTTGCAAGAGGGAACAGTGAGTCCTGCAGCTCTGGACGCTCTCCACGCACACACACATCCATGCATATACGTATACACACAGTTGTCTCCAGTGTAAACAACACCATGCGGTTTCACTAAGGAAGATTAACTCAAATGCTGCCGGATCGTGTTCGGCCATCTTAGCCTAAACACAAGGCCCGTCCACATGTGTTTAGCATTTCGCTGGATCTCTCGAATGTAAGCAGAGGACAGAGACTGGCTCTTTGATGAGGTTTTTTCATGTTTAATGGAGGGGCTTACACTGACAGCCTTTTCTTTGTGTCAGCAGTCTGAAGTCAAAATGCTTTCCTGGTTCAGGACAGAACTAAACGGTGGGGTTGCAGCCCAAAAACTCAGCTTTCCCCCCTCACAAAACCTCAAAGTCTGGGAATGAGCGCTGAAAAGTGGAGCCGCTACAAATGTCAGTAAACAATACAGGCGTATTGGAGCACAGGGCAGACATCTGTGTTTTTTCTTCTTGCTGGCTGTATCAGCATTATAGTCTGGTTGTTTTCTGGTCAGATCGGAGCACGAGGGAAGCCTGACACTGAGGGAAATGTCAGACTGGCTCTGCTACCAGGCTGATTTGGGAGCTGTGTGTGTGTGTGTGTGTGTGTGTGTGTGTGTGTGTGTGTATGTGTGTGTGTGTGTGTGTGTGTGTGTGTGTGTGTGCGCGTGTGCGTGTCTGTGTGTGTAGTGTGACAACTGGTCACGGGCTGCTGATCCACAAAGCCTCAGCCATCCCCGCTATGTTTGCTCTGCTCCTCACACACGAGCACATAACATTACACTCACTCGCCCACCCGCCTTCCCTCTTTTTTACACACATGGACACCCATCCAGCTCACCACCTACACATCTTGTACATACATATGAGCCATCCATCCTCTGTCACACACACACACACACACACACACACTCACTCTCTGGCTGCCCGTCTGGCTGCTCGACTCGGCTGGCTGCACCGCCGTTCCTCGGTAGTAAAAGATGAGTGTGTGAGAAGCGTTTCCTCCAGGACGGGCCTCACTTTCAAGACGGCCACAAAACGATATGAGGAGCCACACGATAATGGGGTTGGAAAGCTGCAGCGAGGCCCTGAGCGTGAGCGTGCACGCTTGTAGATGTAGCACCGCACTCATTATGCTGGCCTGATGGGTCACTGTGCAGCCTCTTTATAAGAAGACCCTTATGGCGACATGTCTTATTATATCAACCGCTGAGATGGATGTTAATACCAGGCTGTGCTGTGCATGCTGCGTGCTCTCTAGCCTGTAGAGTGATGAGACGTGGTTGGTATTCAAAGTGCATCTCATTGCACGGGCTAATTCTATTTAACCTGGTGAAGTCTGCTAGATGGTACGGTCAGAATGCCCCAGGGAGGCCAATATGTACCTCTGCTTTATTATGCACCTGAGGAGGCTCGCTCTCCCACACATGCATACTCCACTGTTTGCTATGTGTAATTTACTGGGCAGCCTGTGGGCTAGGCCTTCATCTGCAGGAAGGCGCGAATAGAGCCTTGGCGCCAGTAATTGGACTTTAGAACTGATTGGGGAACTTGATTGACCCCCGGTAATGGATTTGAGTGAATAATTATTTGTAGTTATGGTTGGAAGATGATATCAGGGAGAGAGAGACCAATCCCACCAGTGTGACTCACCCCTGCCGCCAGAGCAGAACGCTGCCAGCACTCAATTAATGAAATCCAGCTGCTCAAACTCCCCACGTGTAGTGGCTGATCAAAAAAACACACAGGGGTCTGGTCAGAAAAAGGGTTATCTTCATTCAACCTTTCCCTTTCGCGCAACTGGCAGCCTGTGGCCCATCACAATAGTGATTATAAAATCTTCTCCACTCCAGGTACAAGACATTAAGGTTGATAATGTCTCCATTATTTTTTAACTGCCTGTGGCACTGCTCAGCACAGCCTACGGCGGCCATGTTAATGAGACCTCTCAAGATGGCAGGCAGCGCCTCCTCAGGACACAAAATGCAATCACTCTTAATCCAGCTCTTTAATTGCTGGCCAAGCCTGCCTAAGTGAATTCAGCTGTTCCATATCCGCAGGCGAGTGGCTGCACCTCGACAACGCTCCAGTATCATACTTGCAAAGATAAACTGGGCTTCAAAACAAATGGGAAGTGATGCGAGGTGGTCTGTCTTGTTAAAGCAGAGGCTCACTTCTCTTGTTTGAGGGTGTCCAACAGCGAACGAGAAGCGAGATTTCCTCCCGTCTTCCCTCACTGCCTTTATGCATAATTGTAAGCTCTCTACTGAGGCTCTAAGAGATAATATGCAGGAGAACAGCAGCCACCTTCCTTACCTCCCTTTTCTTTTATCTTCCTCTTTTGATTGACCCACTTGCTCCCACATCATTATCCTCACTGTTCTCCTCACCACACTACATTTTTCTTTTCTCCCTTCTTCTCCTCTCACTCTCCTGCCTTCATGCTTCCATGAGTCCTCCTGTCATATGTCCCTGTCCCCCCTGCCTCCCCCCTGCCTCCTCCCCCTCTCTCCCTCCGTGTGACCCCTCATTGCCCTCTTGCCAGTCTCTATTATTTCTGGCTGCCCAGTGGCCTGGTCAGGCTGGTGCTCTGCGGCTCCAGGCAGCCCCTGTTATGACAGGTAACACTGGGCCACACACTCTCTCTGGTAACACGTGGAGGTCAGCCTGTCATATCTGTCCACAGCTTCACCATGCACACACATAGACATGTGCGCACACACACCGGTGCCATGATTCACTGTGTATGGATAACTGCCAGACAGCCCCGGCTGTAACCTTAGATTCAGCAAAAGTGAGCAATGAGGCACAGTGCAGTAGAAATGCACCTTTCCCCACTCTCTGCCTTTGTGCTCACAAAACAATGTCTTTTTTCTCTAAAGGTCTTAGATGATGTGCTGCTTTTACAGCCTTGGCAACCAGAAGCAATGCTGTGGTTGTTCGTGTTTAGCAGAGAGGAGGAGGATTTAACTGGATAGTGGCTGTTAACTACCGCTAGACTCCCCTCTCTCCTGGCATGGCCTGCTCCCCGTGTTAATGACCACTCACAGTTGCTGCCCTGAGGGGGCTGGAGGACAGAGTCAGCCAGCATCAGACCCTCACAGCACCTCCAAGACCATCTGCTCAAACAACAGAAAATATGCTCTGCATGCTATTTGTCTTCCACATCCATTGTTTTTGGCTTGTAAGAAGAAATGTCAAGTTAAAATTTGTTTCATTCACAATAATTTTTAATGGGATGGAATCACATTAGCGCAGAGTCCAAGCATACTCCCCAAATGTATTTTCCTGCTCGTGATGTCTCATTTCCATCCAGCTGCCCTCTATCAGCCAGCGAATAGCCAAGTTTTGTAAGGTTCAAGGCCAGTAATGAGAACAGTCATCCTCTACCCAACTGAACAAGCTCTATCCACCCTGGACAAGATGGTAGCGCCCCAGCAGTCGATCAGTGGTTGTTGTTACCGTGGCATGTTCCTGGCTCCCTGTCTGATCCGGGGCAGCGCCCCACACTACCAGGCCTGTGAGGGCCAAGGGGCGGCATGGGTTTGTCATGCCAGGTTGACATTTCAGGGAGCTTTGCCAGGATACCGCAGCACATTTCGTCCTCCTGGACAAGTGGTGTGGGAGCGAACGTGTCAACTCAGGCAGATGGGCAGGCATCAGTGCCAACTGCACTGGACTGTACCGGACCACTGGCCTGGCAACTATCAGCCAGCTAGCCAGACGTAGCACTTCCTGGCACAGAGTGGAGGGGCAGGTGTCTCCCTCTAGCAGCAGGCTCGGGGAACACGTGTGTCCATGTCCAGCTTTTGAGCTTGAATGTGGAAAAAACAAATTAAACCATAGTTTGTTGATGCAATTTAGGTTTGTAAAGTATGTTCAAGGCCACCAAGACTTACATTAAATCATGAAAGTCAGGATTGTTGATACTGAAATAAAATCCAGTTTAACAAAGAATCTAATCATCAAACAACAAAACAAGCCAGATCAGACCATAGCACCGCATCTTTACTTTTATAGAACCTGAAAAACATCATACCTGAATATGTTTCAGGTGATTTATAGGGCAGCACAGCTTATAACGAAGTAGAGCATCACAACAGCATCCATTTAGCAGCTTCACTCTATTTTCCCCCACATACTTCTGACATATTTATTCACAGTATTTTCTTCTACACCGACTTTATCCACAGACAAGCAACAGCATTTGAAAAATTCATAGATCCTGCCAATATTGATCACAATTATGAATATCACAATTTTCAATGTATGTAATTAGAAAACTACAGAAACCACAAACATTAAAATTAATGCATTGGTTATCTCATTTCATACACAAAAAAATGTAAATTTAAAATTGAAAGTCAAAGTTATCATTTGATTTTCAGGCCTGGCCTGCGCATTGTATGCTAAATTTTAAAGTACGGATTTATTATGCATTTAATTTCAATATCATTGTGTAAATAAAAAACTAAATTTACATGTGTTTCTTTAGAAATGAAAATAAGATTTTTTTTATCATATAGTACCTTTCAACATTATTTCATTTAGCAACTGCTTTTAATATTTGGAATTTTTAGCAGATGCTCGGTGAAATCATCCCTAAAGCTGATGTACAGAATACATGTGTTAGTTTAAGGTTAGCCAGAAGCAAAGCTTTTCTTAGATCTGGGTGGTCAAGAATGATTTGTGAATGAATGTACATTTATGTTTGGATCTGTACACACTTCCCATGAGATTTGATTGTCTGCGCTCCATACACCTGTACATCTGTAGGACTGAGTCTGTTGTGCTTCACATCCCAGCCCGGCCTGCTAGGAGGGAGGGCCATTAATCTTAGCTAAATCAAATAAATCAAGTGCACTTTAGAAAAGAGCTGTCAGTGTAATTGTTGTGATAGCCATTCCCCTGCTACTCCAGGGGGAGCTCTATTGAAAATTGTGCCAGGGAATGCACACTCCCCGCCATCCAGAAAGTGCAAGGGCTCTGAGAAAACATGTAGCCGAGGCTGCCATGTGAATGAAGACATCTGAAGCTCCACCAGTAACGTGATGCTGCTGAGCGGGATGAGCCTGAAGTTTGGAGTCCGTCATAGTGGGGCGCTCAGACAAGGCCGCTGCAGTCTATTAGGCCTGTGTTTGTGTTTGATCTTCCCCAATGTTAAATGTGACCAAAACGCCCCTGGTGCTCTGCTCCGCAGTTGGCACTGCTGTTAAATGATTTTTGCTGAAGAGACAGCCACCGTGGTGATAAAACATCAAACCTAATCTTCAACGGCGTCCCGTGCGTCTGCGCAGAAAGAGCACAGTTTGGTATTTTCATTTAAAAGAATGCTAAATCCTTTCAAGGAAACCATATTGGTGGTTGCAGGGATGAGACAGAGGAGATAATGCGGCTGGAAAGAGCAGCATGTGAAAAGGCTGCTGTGCCCTTGGCTTCTCTCTCAACCAGTGAGGGTTAAATGACTATCTGGGCACCTTGGCAACCATTTCTGTGCTTCTTCTTCTCTGTCTAATTCGGCTGTGAACTGGCTAAACAGGTTGCAGTCAGACGTGCCTTTGCTTCTCCATCAAACAGTAAGAGCGATCAACATGCCACAAAATGTGCGCATGTGATCCCGCTGGAACAATTTATGATTCAGGCAGTTAGTATGTTTTCATTTAGTTTTTCTGCAGCTCTTGTGTTGTTTACTTTATTACAAATATCCTCTCAAGCGAAGTGTTTCTCCTACACGTTTCTTCAGGTTCCAGCAGATGGTGCCAGACAGTGTGTGCTTATGTGCAAAAGTGGCTGTTTTTGTTGTGTTGTGTTGACTCTTTGTGTGTTCTTGCGGGCTGAAGAGAGCCACCGTCGCTCACCTTCACATCAGGTATCGCAACAACCAGCAGGGTGGAGCGAGACAAAAGGTTCTCAGATTAGAAGTCGATGCTAAAAGCGTATTTTTTCAAACACAGCAGTCGATCGTGCAGATGAAGGGTTTGGAGAAGGAAGAGATCCACATCTGTGAAGTAAAAAAAAAGTGCATTCTGTTGGAAGCACATCATGCAATGATTAACCTCCATCCCAAATGTATCAGAAAAAGGTTGTGGAGAGAAGAAGAAAAAAAAGAGATGAAAAGACATGGATGGATGCAAACGCTGTTAATTTGTTTGACCCACTCTCTTCTCAAATGAGAATGGATGGAGAGATTCCCGATTTCCTGATTGGAAGATGGATGAGTGTGCAGCTTTGGCTTTAATTGACTGAAGACAGGAATTCAGTTAGGGATAATTGAATCATGGAAATCATTAAAAGCTCAAGTGCAGGAGATAATTAGGAGAGCTAACCAGGTTGTAATCAACCCTCATCTTTAGGATACAGAATAAAAAAAAAAGAAGCCTATTATCCTGCCAGGTTTAAGTTTTCATGACAGGAAGTGTTAAACATCAAACCATTCTTTTCACATAAAGATGCTTTGAAGCTTCTTTTTTTTTTGTGCGTGACTCGGATCATATTTATTAATAAGTGACTACTCCGTTTTAATATTTCCGCTTACTTTTGGCTGATTGGTCTCCAGGCCGGTTTTCTGCTACAGATTCCCAGGGTCAGCCAGGGGTCAGCGTTCTACTTCATTACTCCATCCAGGGAAATGAGGAGCCTGATTAGTTTGGGCTCAACCTTGGGCTATTGTTAAGCTTTCTCTTACTACATCTCGTCACTTCAGATCTCAGCAGACCCCCGAATCATTGAAATCGTTGGTGTTAAAAAAAAAAAAAAAAAAAAACAACAACGCGAGTGTCTGTTTCAAGAAGAACATCTCGTTGCATGTAAGCTGCTCGTGAGATTCGGTGGGCGATATCTATAGGTTCAGTGTCACAGTGAATTTGAAGTGCAGCGCCGACTGCTACCCATAGAAACTAAGTAACCTATGGCTGGTGACTGTCACAGAATGCCATGGTAACAGCGCAGCCTAACAACAGGGGAGTTGGCTGGCTTGTTTCCTATCCATTTCAAAGACATGGTTGTACTTCAGTCGAGCTGCTCTCTCTCTGCCCGTCGCCGCCCTCCTCCCCTTCATCTCCTCTGTAATGTGTTTGTCATCCAGTTGAAGTGGTCGAGCATTAGCTTTATTTTTGAGGCAGCAGCCAGCAGGGGGGCATGATCTGTCCGCCCTCTCCCGCTGATTCAGGCTGCCCTAAGTATGGTCTGGATATGCCAGGCCCGGAGACTTGTGGGTAATCTGCAGCCCCTCTCCCTCCTCCACCTCAAACGCCCCCCGCGGTGCTTCCTGAATCAGATTGCTGCTGACCCCCACCGAGTGATGTCTCACCCTAGAGGCTGGAGAACGGGCGCAGTGGGGGAGTAGGCAGCCAGTGATGCTATGCGCCACGGCTGGGCACCGAACATGCATGTAAATACACGTCCTGCCATGCGTGTCCGAGCCAGAGTGGTGAGCAAGCGACACGCCGCACGTAGTTTCTCACTGCTGCTCTCCCAGGTGTACCTCACGTGTTAGAAACGTCTTTTTCTTGCTTTTTTTTTCTTTCTGCGAGCCTAAACACGACATCTTTTTGGCTCGCACTTTATGCATAAATATTGTCTGAGCTTCCAGCAGCTGGCGCAAACTTGTACAACTTCTACACACTATTAAGGATTGAATAAACATGGAATTTCATCTTCACCAGTCCATTTCTGTGCCTAATTTTTTCAAAGATGAATAGATTTACAAAACAACAAGCAGCCTCGGCGGAGCCTCATTGCGCGCAGTTCTAGCCCTGGCTTCAACCCATGCCAAATCGATTCCAGAGGTCATTTTCCTTCCTTCATTTTCTCTTTCCTGTGCACCAGCGGTCCTGCTCTGCAGCTTGTACTGAAGGCTGTCTATGGCAGGACATGGTGTGTTTATTTTCACTGTAGGAGCAAGAAGAGAAAAAAAAGAGATCTGTCTCCACTTAGCAAAGCCTCAGCTCCTTCTCAGGCTTAAAACCTCGACGGTGGATGGATGGGCGATGAGGAGGGGAAGGGGGGAGTCTTAGATGTATTGATGCCGAGCGAGGTGTACATGGAGTTTACTGCGAAATGAAAGGGGAGAAAAGAATGGGGTGGTAAACAGCAGAAGAGAAAAAGGAGAGTAGTGAGTGAGGGGTAAAAGGGAGAGATTCTGCGTGATAGAAAGATATGGAGCTGTAAAAGGAAAAACTAAGATTGAGGTAGATGTAGTGAGCAAAATAGAGAGGAAAAGAGAGACTGAGAGAGAGGCCAGGCAGCTGGGAGCTCCCACAGACACGCACTTCTGTCTAAGCAGCTTTCCTCTCAGGGCAGGGTCGCGGCAGGTCATGGCGGGATTACACTTTTGGCAAACAAGAGGGAGCTCCTCTCTCACAAAGCCGTGCACGACTCCCCCATGACTCTCAGCAGCTGTAATAAAGCCAAGGCAGCCTGAACCTACAAACAAAAAGCTAACACGCTATCGATCGACAGCGGCCAACTTTCACGAGGTGGTGTCGAAAGGTCGACATTGTGCAGACAGCTCGGGCTGGGGTGAAGGGCTATTATTGGGATGAGGGAAAACTCAGGCGTTTGGTCTTATCACAGAAATTCCTCACTTAGCTGGCAATTTCACCAAACTGTCAGCGCAGGAATGGAGTTATTGTTATTCAGCAAAGGAATAAAAACATCCCCCGTGTACAGTGCGATATTCCAATCACAAAATCCAAATGAGGTTTTTCTATCCTTTCAATCAATAGCCATCCCCTGCAGTGCCTCCATGTCTCTTTACTTCCTAATCAACACTTCCACTCATAGGGAGGTCAGCTGAGCAGGCGCACAGTGCCCCAAGCGCTGCTTTGAACTTAATTAAGCAGCTTTAAACACAGCCGAAAAGATTCATTAATACACTGGCAAGATGAGCAGCTAGATGAGAACATGGCCCCTCAACAGAAGAGATTCGGCTTCGGATGGCTGTTGAACCCACATGGGTCAACATCGAGGGCGCGTTGATGGAGGTCCCGCAAGGACTGCCAAATCCTTTAGATTTGATAAAGGTTCCACTAAAACTCCCAGTTTTTTTTCGGCGCTAAAACCTCACTCTAACTTCAGTAAGCCGGGCGAATGAGACGGAGCGTACGCACAGATGTAAACAGCGAACACCGTCGGTGTGAAATATGCAAAGAGTGAAAGAGAAAGAAGGGTAAAGATGGAGGTGTGCATGTGGCTGGAAGGCTGCAGTGTGCCACCGGGGTGCTGTGAGGCAGGGCCTGTTAAAGGAGAGCTCCAGACCAAGGTGTTCTATAGCTCGGGGGCTAACGGTGATAAATGAGTCCCTTAATGTCGGCAAACACTTTATCTCTGCTTCATCTGTTTTCATTAGGCAGGGCCAACCTTTGGCTGGGCGAGAACGTGCTGTAACTTTCATTACTACAACACAGAAAGGAGAGGCACAGAGACCTCCCATCGGTCTAATAAAAGCACCAGCAAGACACCATGACAAATCCTATTCCTTATTATTATGATGGCATGCCACCGTTATAAATTAGAGAATGCCATGTCCCTCAAAGATGATCAGTGCTTTTCTTTAACTCGTGTCACCGTCTCACAGCTGAAGGATATCTGCTCTTTCTGCCGTTCTTATCAGTCCAAACCAAACTTTTGATCCTTCTCACCTCTTCCTGTCTTATTATTTCCCTCTGACAGAATTTCTGAATGGGAACCGAGGCCTTTGCATTCATTATTAGATGATAATGGAGGTATTTAAGCCGAGGGAAAACAGTTCCACCACATGGACCATTTGGTAATTGTTTCTGAGCTCTCAGTCGTAACCCGAGTTTTATTTAGAGATGCAAATAGTCCAGTTACGTTCAACTATTTTCTGGTCAGTGTTCATCGAATTTATAGATGCATGCTTTAGAAGTTATCCACATTCATTTTCCCAACATGCCAAAGTTGTAATTTATGATACAAAATAGATATATCACCATCATTTGTTGTCTTTCTGCCTGAATTTTCTGTGTTTTAATTTGACAAACTCCTCTTAAATCAAGGTCTGCTTACTACTAGTATCACCTTAATTATCAGGATATGGAAGAGAATCCGTCTGACATAGTTACAAATAAACACGTAAGTAAGTGTTAAAAATACTGAGCAAATACCAAATGATATGGCTGAAAAAAATCCAGTGAGCTGGACTCTGAGACAAACTGATTTACTTTGATACATTTAATACGACAAATATATCCAAAATTAAATTAAAAAATAAACTTTTTTCATTCCAGGTAAGCATTATATCAACTTTTAATGTGGAAAATAAAAACTTATTTTATTCATTTTTACGATGGGCCTTGGGTTAAAATTAACTGTTCTTCAAGAATGAACTTTGCTTAATGCTTTTCTATTTCTTTATCTTTTTACTCTGTCAAGGAAGCGGAGCCTCGGCGGAGTCATGTGATGATCGACGTTGGTTTGTCTGTCTGTCTGTCTGTTAGCAACATTACTCAAAAACGGACCAACGGATTTGGATCAAAGTTTCAGAGAAGGTAAGAAATGATACAAGAACCAATTGATTAGATTTTGGCAGTGATGCAGCTTATAGTCTGGATCCACGGATTTGTTAAAGATTTCTGTATCATTGTGCGGTAACAGCATCACTGTAACTATGACAACAAGTGAACGCTACGTCAGCTGCCTTCTGATGATCACATGATTGTGATCCTACTACAAATCGACTGCTGCGGACTTATCAGGACTTATCCATCAGAAATGATACAAGGAACAATTGATTAAATTGTGGAGGTGTTTCTGGGTCCCATCAATTCCCGCCGCCGGCTACATATTTAGGTTACACGATTCGGTACCCGTACATAACGTACACATGCATAACACACACCTGTGCTCAGCACAAGGTCATTTTGTTTGTGGGTACATCTATATTAAATGTCCACATTCTATGTTGCTGGGATTTCTGCCACATTTTTTTTCAAGATTTCAGCCATTGGAAATGATACAACTGAGCAGCTCTCTAGAGTCTTTTCTACTTATTAGTATGTTTATCCACATTCATTTTCCTAACATGCCAAAGTTGTAATTTAAAATGCAAAATAAACTATTTTTTGTCTGAAATATAACATAGAACTATAATGGACTGAATTTATTACGTATATCATCATCATTTGTTGTCTTCCTGGCTGAATTTTCCATGTTTTAATTTGCAAATTCATCTTAAGTCAAGGTCCGCTTACTGCTGGTCTCACCTTATTTGCCAGGATATGCAGGAGAATCCGTCCGAAACAAACATGCAAGTAAATGATAAAAATACTGAGCAAATACTAAATGATATGGCTGAAAAAAAATCCAGTCAATTGGACCTTGAGACAAACCGATTTACTTTCTGACACATTTAAAACAGCAAATATATCCAAAATTAAATTGAAAAATAAACTTTTTCATTTCAGGTAAGGATTATGCCAAATTTTAATGTGGAAAATAAAAACTAATTTGATTCATTTTTACTATGGACTTTGGGTTAAAATTAATTTATTTTCTTCAAGAATGAACTTTGCTTAATGCTTCATCTTATTATCCATACTTTATTATAGCAAAGCTGTGTTTAGCACTTAAAGGTGTAATATGCAAGATTTTAAACAGAAAATACATTTTATAGCAGCGAATGATTATCTGCTGTGTAACGATACAGTCGCATTCTTAGCAGAGAATGAAGTAACACTCTCTGTGTATTTTGTAATTTCAACCCATCTTTTCTAAGTTTTGGTAGCTGGTCTGGCTTTGTGTGCATGTTTGTGCATGTGCATCCCTTGCATTGAAACTGTTCATCCTTCCTGTGTTCATTAACAGACCTGCAGCTATGTCTTCAAATGTTATGCCAGGCCAACAATCCAACCCCCCAAAATATTGTTAATTTAATAATATGAAATGACATACAGATTGGCTAGAACCAAAAAAAGAAAAAGAATAACTGATACTTTTGCTCAATTAAACAACTTAAGAATTAGTTGATCATCAAAACTGTTGTTGGGGAAAAGAGGAACCAGACATGTAAATGAAATGACAGAGAAAAGACAGACAACAGATGTAATATCTGATGTAAGCTTTACTTTCAAATCCTGTTACATTTAGATCTGGCAAGTAGAACATAAAATAATGCCAAACAAAGAAAACAAATACAAAACCAAAAAAGTACAAATGATCTATTTACCAGTTATCGTCACAACCCTGTACAGCCTTAACAATGGAGTAATTAAAAAAAAAAGCTTTGTACAGCACATACCAATCTTTACCGAGTGCCAAAAGTTAAGATAGTTGAGCCTTTTCTAATCACAAAATACAGCCAAACTTAAAGCTAACCGAGACAGTGCAGTGTGATGCTAGTTAAATGCAACCGAGGGAGTTAGTTTTAAACACAATTAAGTGCTAAAGAACTAGAGAGAGGACAATGTCATGCATACTCTGAAGTGCTGAAAAGGTAGCCAAGCTTTAAAAAAAAAAAAAAAAAGGTCACTGTGCTGCTTACAGTTGGGCAAAAATAAATAGAATAAGTGCTTAAGAATACTGGTTTTCAAAAGGAGCCCTGTTGCCTTTTTAAACATTACACTCAAACTAAGGGGGGCAGAAAGAAGTGCAGCCATTCATGATTATGCTGTATTAAAAGGCAGACATTTTAAAAAGGTGTCAAGAGTGGACACATTCTTCTTTTTTTTTATCTCTCTTTTTTCTATCGGACCCTGACAATTAGTTTGACTCATTCTCAGAAGTCTCAGGTGGTTTCCTTCCACCAAGTGGCACTAGAGTATAAAAGATAACGTAGATAGTACAAGGATGAGTGTGTGTCTGTGTGTGTGTGTGTTGGAGGGATGCTCCTTTCACTCCAGAGACAGAATGCCAGACGTTTACCGAGCAAAAAAAAGGAACAAACAAACAGCAGTGTAAAAGAGAGGGGGGAGAAAATCAAGGCTTCGCTCCAGAGCAGGACGTGACGGATTCAATCCTAACATCACGTCCTGCGGCGAGTTACATTTTGGTCTTGATAATTCATGTTCTCTGTCCAATCAACATTTGTTTTTTTCCAACATGATTAAAGTAGAAAAAAAACAAACAACAACAATAGTTCATTTTAAGAAAATGCACATGTAAATAAGATAAATGGAAACAATAAGGAAAATAAAAACACAACCCCTTTACAAATAAGGGATTTTGGCTTGAAGACCACTTCGGAACACAAGCGCAATCAATAAACGGGTAAAGCTTTTTAAAAAATAAAATGCTTGTACTATGCTGCCCTATCTCGCAACTTCTCTTTTTGAGCATTTTACAGATAAATACATATTCTCATAATCAAAAAGTGCAGCACTGTGCAAAATTGGCGATCACAATTTAGCCTGGGACCTTTAGTTCCCAGGGGGAGCTTGACCTCTACTGTCTAATTCATGCAATTTGTATTCATTTACTTTCTCTGATTTCACAGAGGCAGACCCCTTTGCACCACTACAAATGTCTAAATGTGAAACTAAGGGGTGTCGATTGAGTCATTTCCAGCAACTACTGCTTACTCCACATTATGGTAACTTGGTGGATCTAAGTTTGCACTTTAAAAAAAAAAAAAAGGAAAATAAAAGTTTTAAGTGCTTTTGGCTTGAAGTGTAACTACAGTAAGTGCAATTAAAACTCAAAAGGTTTGACAGGAGGGTAGGGAGGGGGGGTGGGACAAAAAGCAGTACCATGTCTGCCGGCCTAACAGAAGCCTGTGCCATCGAACACAACGCTGTACAGATGAATGGCTTTGCTTCATCATCGCACCTACAGGAGCTTTTTTTCCCCTCAAAACGGGTGTCTGTGAATGTTAGTAGAAAATGTTTATTACAATGTAAAAGGCTCAGTAAAAAAGTAAAAACAAACAAAAATGAAAGACGAATAAAATGAAAAGAAAAAAAGACACAGAAAGGCCACCAAACACACTAACTTTCCCGTCTTAACCAACGCAGAAGACGTCCTAGTTCGCACTTCTGCGTCGCCTCTTTTTCATGTACATAAACAAAAATACATTCATTCAAGTCATTTTGGAACAGTTTTTTTTCTTTTTTGTACACAAAAATTACAAAAAGCTCCAAAAAGCACCATTGAATCGGCCTGTGGTGACCCTGGCTGTGGATAGCTCACTAACCCAGAGCTGGTCACCTCCACAAAACAGTTATCTCATATATCTCTTCTATGTATAGGTGCGTGATACATAGTTCTGCATATAACGCTGTGCTGATATCAACCTGGTCTCAGAAATAATTAATCAATGTCTCCATCTCGTCGCACCTTTGATGACTTCGCTGCTAATTCATCCGTCAGTGCAAATGCAGTCGCAAATTACATTAGAATAAATTTATGTTTCTTTACATGATAGGTCAGATTGAATATTTTCTATATTTACATTATCACAGCTTATTTATTGTTTTGTGAGCTTAAAAAAATTGAAATTAACTAATAACCCATTAAAAAAAACATTTATTCTGAGACAGAAGTGATATCAGTCAGCAGCTACGCATAACACGGTTTCACCATTATACAAAAAATGAACAGAAATCAAAAAGATGGGAAGGGCTACAAAACTATGTACAAGACTGATAAATAAGTAAGTGCGTGGTTTGAGGCGTTGCTTTGGAAAAGTGCCTTTTTCAATGAAAAGCATTCCGTTTCATTGGTTCTGTCCACATTGCACCGCTAACACTTCAGGATATCTCGAATTTAGCTTCCTAATGACGTCAAAGCTAGTTGAAACACAGAAACAGGCATGCTATTTCGATGCATAATAGCAATAGACAAAAATGCACTAAAATATAGCACTTGCAAGTTTTGTTTCGTCTTTTTATCTCGTCAAACGTCTAAAGAAAAATATCTATAAAACTGAGATACGTTAGTTTCATCAGATAATGCAACTGGGTCCAGGTCATTCAGACGTTTAAAAACAGAAAAAAGGTAATAGATAGTAGTACTTGAAGTAGTAATAATTCAATTGATAGAACTGATAAGAAAAGCAGCTTTTTGATATAAATGCATTTTAGCATGTACAGCCTTTATCTCTTATAAATGTTTTTTTTTTCCTTTTCTTCAATATGTTTGCCTGGTCCAGCTTATTTTGCTGGTCTGATTGGAAAAGACTTCTCCCACTGCAGTGGTCAAGTGTCATTCACACCACCGTCTGAGGAGTGAGGGAAAGAGTGCGGAGAGGGGGAGGAGAGGGGGAGGAGAGGGGGTGGGCGAGGTCAGACAGTCTTGGCCCTCTCCATCAGTCCCAGGTAGGCCAGGAAGGAGTGTTTGTGGGAGGAGGGTGAGGGGGAAGAGCAGGAGGGGGACGCCGAGTTGGAGGAGAAGAGGAGAGGAGATGTGGCCGGCCGCCATCTGGAGTGGAGGTGCGAGTGGAATGTGAAACGGCTGTTGTGGGTGAACAGGGTGGTGAGGGGGATCAGGTGGGCCCGGTCGCAGTTCCTGTACTGCTCCAACATGTGGCGGGAGGAGGGAAGGAAGAGGGAGGGGCTGCCGCTGCTCACGCCGCCGGGGTTTCTCGTGGCGTCGCCGCCGTTCACGCTGACCAGGCAGTGCAGAGGGCTGCTGGGGTCCAGCTGGTGGGACTTGCCCAGTGTGAGCGACAGAGCGACCGACTGGAGCGCCTGAGATGCTGTTAGGCTCATGAGAGGGCTGTTGCTGCCGCTCCCTCCGCTGCTGCCTCCTCCACTGAAGAGGAAGCTCTCCTGGCTCTTCTGCAACGATGAGCCCCCGGGTGACGTTCCCTCTAGTGGCAGCTCCTCCCCTCCCGCCTCCTCGTCTTCCTCCTCTTCTTCTCCTCCTCCTCCGTCCAGCCCCCCCATTCCTCCACTCGGGTGTTTCTTGAGGTGGCGGCTGAAGACAAAGGGGTGTGTGGTGGTGAAAGGGCACTCTTGGCAGCCGAAAGTCTGGCGCGGCGCGTGCTTCAGCTTCTTGTGCAGGTTGAGGTTGTCCTTGCGCTTGCAGCTATAAGAGCAGCGGTCGCAGTGGAAGGGCCGCTCGCCCGTGTGCACACGCACGTGCTCGATCAGCTTATTGGCCGTCTTGGACAAGTAGCCACACTGCTCACACTTGTAGTGGTTGCCCAGGCGGTGCCCGCGCATGTGGGCCTCCAGTGAGGCCTGGTCGGGCCACAGTCCCTGGCAGATGCGGCAGCGGTACTCCATCTTACAGTGCGTCTTAAGGTGGCACTCCATGGCCGCTGGACGATTGGTGGAGTAGATGCAAAAAGGGCACCTGGTTAATGCAACACAAGGAAAGGAAAGAGGGAGGGAGGGAGGGAGGGAGGGAGGGAGGACACGACACACAAAAAGCGAAAGTGACAGTTGAAAGGAAAATGTACATACACAACCATGTAACACACTTTGATATTTCAGAACACAAAGTGATGAAGAGGAGAAGGACAGAAAAAGAAAAACAGTGTGTAATGTACAGTTCTGTGTGCTCAGGGTGGTATGTGTGGCAGTTTAATGGTGGAAGAATTGTGGCGATCAGGTATGTGTGTGTGTGTGTGTGTGTGTGTGTGTGTGTGTGTGTGTGTGTGTGTGTGTGTGTGTGTGTGTGTGTGTGTGTGTGTGTGTGTGTGTGTGTGTGTGTGTGTGTGTGTGTGTGAGGGAGGAGGGGGGGTGACAGGCTGGAGAAAAGATTGGAGCAGTAGGACATGAAGGGAAATGAAGGAATGGAGTGGCACTTACATTTAAATAGCACCTTTCATCTGCTCTGGGCCCCAAAGCGCTTCACAAACCCTGCAGAACAGAATCACCTCAGAAAAACCTCGAAATGGTCAAGGCCCTCTCTCCCTTTCTACACACTCCTACATATACAGAAACACTTTACAATGCTCAAGTGCAAACACATGGACACACTAGTCTGGGGGGAAAAAAATGTATCTGGTCTTGGGGGTCAGAAAATGCAGGCAACTGAAAACCAATTTTCCCTTTAAGCTCTTTAACTTTTTCTACACCTGCTAAATTCTGCCTGCTTTGAATAGTGAACGTAAGTGTGGTTTACATAAATTAAGAGACTGTGTAAACCTGGCGGAATTTAAAGTAGAACCCACATGTGCAGGTATTAACAGTACAGCAAAGAAACTGAGTTGAAGCAGGTAAATTTTAATATTAACAACACCAAAAGAAGGGTTCTTCTCTTTTTCCTCCACTGAATACAAAAAGAATCTAAAATATCTACCACCGGATTCTTTCTCTTTGGAATCTGAGTTAAACAAATCAATCTGGCTTCGGAAACATTTACACCAGACAGAAAAAACATTTAAAACGATTACAAAAAAACTCTTTTATATTTATTCACTCGCACTAAAGCTAGCAGCAGGTCCTCCAGTTAGTGACTAAAAGATGCTATGTGAAGTTCTTTGCGCTATGAAGGGGCTTCTCGTGTATTTGTGTTCTGCTGTCTACAGGTTTTTCTATTGATAAAAAGAAGTCAGTGTAACTTGTTGGCAGCTTCCTGTTTTCACTGAGTGAAACGCTACCATTTCCAGACATGTAGCAATGTTGAGGACATGCTAACTGCACTGATGGCTGCACAGAAAAAACATGTGGAACACAGATCTTTGTTTATGACAAGATGAGGTGGCAATCATAATGATAGTCGATGGTTCCGCACATGCACAGACTGGAGTTATGTGAACGACTGAAAAACAAAAACATGGCTTCACTTATTTTTGACAACTATTCTCATGTATAGAAGCTTGTTTTTTTTTTTTTTTTTTTTTTTTTTTTAAAATCCCAGCTGCTGTTAACTGCCACACTAAAACTAAAGTAAATGATTAAGATTAGGGTACAATCACACAGAAACATGGTCACCGTGTGGTGTGTTGAGGTCAGCAGATGGGCTTTATGTTAGCTCGACGGGCCTAAAATGGTACAAAAAACGTGTCACAGTACAACAAAGGCTCCCGTGGGACTGGAGTATGGAGATGGAGAGGGAAGCATGTGAGGAGACTAGAGCTGCATAAACAGTCAATATGAGCAAAACATAGCTGCCTTATCAGAATACGTAAAAAAAATAACGACAATCAATATGTGGGTTTATATATTTAAATGTGTGGAGATGTGGACATGTTGGGATCAGTCTTTACAAAATGCATGCTGTGTATAGCTGTGAATCCTGAAAACATGCATTAGGTTTAGCAAACATGTATTTAGAGTGAGTGTTTCTGTCATACTGTAGATGTGACTGATCAGACATTTGGGCTTATGGAGTACATTTACGCTCTTGATTATCTTCCAGGGGTGTGCCAACAAATTCTATATAATCAACAGTACAGTATATTAAGTGTCTGTATTTGGGGGGGTAAAAATAGAGCTTTCTGGATTGCAGGTTTTCATCAGATATTTTTCTTTGGCATAGCTGTTAGCTGTGGGCAGTGGAACAACAGACCCTGAGGGGAAGCCCATTTCCATATCCTTTCCACTCTCCCTTCTGTTCAGAACAGCCACTGCAGACCACAGACCACTGTCGAACAAGTTACACTTGCCAAGAGAGACTGTCGAGCAAAACTACAGCTTGTATCATTTCATTTGCTGGCCGCAGATAATGAACATTTAAGTGAGGTTAACTGACTAAAGCCGCCTGGCCAAAATAATCTTCAAATAGACCATGTATCTGTGCTTCTGTCTCATAAATCAAAGTTTACAGGTGCCGTATGTGCAGCCGTTACAATCAGTTCAAGCTAGCTGGATCTATATACAGTTATGCACCTTTCTTTATCCTTTAAGTTAGTCTACATGCAGCATTTTAGGAACACAAAGTGAACTGGTGCATGTAAAATAATAATTTGAACTACTGAGAGATGCCTGTAACTAGTTAAGTGGCTCATCATTATCATTTGGCATTGTTCCATCTGAAAACTTCAGCTTTTTTTTTTGACTGAACTGAGGTGAAATTGAAATATTCTGAAACTAGCACACCCCTAGCATGGATCTGTGAATGTGTGTGCTCTGTATGTGTGAGAAGGTGAGGGAGGGGAAGGACGGGCGGAGTTAGGAACCTCTGTGTGTACTTGCTTTCCTTACTTGAGCCCTCCGGAGGGGACGGTGTGGCACTTCTTGTGCTCCAGCAGCTGCTCGGGCGTCTTGAGGAACTTGTGGCAAACGTCGCACTCAAACATTCGTGTGATGAGGTGGATCTGGAGGTGCCGCTCGTACATGCTTCGTGTCTTGCACACAAAATTGCAGAAGACACATTCAAAACCTGGAGAGAGCAGAAAGAGCAGGAGAAGGGGGAGTTATGACCGGGTCCATTTTAAAAATCTGATCATTCTGTTAATGTGCCTCTGGTTGTGGCCTGAAACAGTTTAAGAATAAACCAGACTGAAATTTCAATGGGAGCCCACCTGCTGTAACAGTCAGAGAGAGCTTAGACACAGTCAGGTTTAATAACTGCCATTCGGATAAATACAATACAAGCAAGATTCCCATCTTTGGCTCCGTTTAAAGAACACTCCAGAGCTGTAGTACTGCACTTCTATACAGTGGAGTGGCTCAGAAGAGAAAGAAAAAAAACCCTGTTACGGTCAAAATAGATGCAGCGGGGGCTGAGACATCCTGAGTCTAGAACTGGGCTCAAGATCTAAAAACATGAGATTCTGCGATTCTCATTACAAAACCAGGTATTTTGTTAAGATCCTCCTGACTGGTAAATGACCACATCACCACAACTTCACACTACAGCTGGTAACAAAAACTTTCTATTCTACATGTGGTCTCCAAGCCAAACCCCCAGATAACCCCAATAACATCATCACTGTATATTTTCTTAGACTTTACAAAAGCCCCTTCAGAGCCACAGAAAACATCATCTAATTTTATGCACAGGCTGAGTGGTGCTCCTCATGACTAGTAAACTAATCTTCATATGTAAAATTGGCAGAGTGCCCCATTAAGTTACCTAATGGAAGAAGAAAAATAATTCAGAACAGCCGGGATTAGGCCACACACAAACACAATTAAATGAATGAAGTTAACATGTAATGCTGTCACATCAGAACTCGTTTGCAACGTTCTGCAGCTGTTCTGCAGCTGTTGTGAATAAATGGGTGTATTTTTGAAGGACACAATGAGTTAGGTAGCAATGCATCATTTTATTGCCCAGAGAACACCTTCCTGACCAAAGAGTTTAGTCTTAATAGACCTCCAAAGGACAAGTGTAATTACAGTGGAGACAGGCTCAATGGCTCTAAAGCTCCTGAAAACGGAAGAATGGTGTCACATATGAACACAAACATTTCTGCCAAAAGTTAGACCTGGCTTGGCTTTTCACATTACATTTCACATTGTGCATTTGTTTTCCGTTGTGCTCTTCTAACAAGCTTGAAATTGGTCTGGAAAAGGTGATCAAACAATTACTATTCAGCAACATTTTAATCCATTTCTGCTGAATTTTGGCGGGCTGTTTGGCCACAGTAATCCAAATGTGACCAATTCACATCAACACAGTCCCTCTAGAGCAGATCTGCTGGGTTTTTCAGAGTCAAACTATTAATAAATAATACCTAAACATGTTTTTTAAACTTTGATTCTTGCTTATTTAATCATGAATATTTAATGTTGTGGAGAAACATTTCAGATTGGAAGCTGTTTTCAGCGGCTTTAAAGTGATGAAGAGTATCTGCTTGCAACATTTCCCACAGTTCCTTGCCTTTGTCAGACTTGTCCTCAGTTCCCGATCCCGAGTGGCTTCCGGAGCTGGACTGGCTGCCTGCGGAGGAGGGCGGTGCCAGCAGGCTCTTGAGTTCCTCGTTACCGTGGGTGAGGTCTCCACCCTCCGAGCTGTTCAGTGAATCGCTGAGGGCTGAGAGCGACGATGAGGTGCTCTTGGTCTCGCTGAGGGGACTTCTGGAGTTCAGACCTGGACACGAGCGGGCAGAGGGTACAACAGGTAATAAATGTTACTATTATGATCAAAACGTAATGACAGGAAACACCCTAAAACAAAGATGCCGATAAAATGTGCACAAATCATGGGATTTGCTTCATGCAAAAAAGCCCTTTCTCAATCCCCACTGGTATCTACATTCACACAAACAGAATGAAAGCAGGCAGCCTCCATCGTCCTGTGCTCCGACCGAGGCCCTGCTGCCAGTCCAATCAAGATGCAGTGTGCTTTTATTGATCCCCTTCTCTAAGTCTGCAATTCACTGCGAAGAGAGAGGGAATTAGAAGGGGAGGGGGCAGCAGGGAGGGGTGAGAAGCTCAGGTCATGGCCGAAGGAGTTAAGATGGCGGGAGCATCTCAGGGCACAACTCAACAAAGGGCATTCACTCTGGAGGGAGTGAATGAGAGAAAAGCCTGCACGGATGCTGAAATGGTTGACCTATCTTTTTAATACAGGTGCACAAACACAGAGGAATGTACACATGGGGTGCACATGCTTTTTCACATGAGGACTTTTAAAGTAATGAAAGATTAATTGCCTTCAATCAACTGTAAATACACGAGAGTCATTCACAGCAGCAGTTTGAATACAGTAGTAAACTGGCTTTAGGTAGTTTTATCTCCTTTACTGCAGTGTTCATCATCTACTGGCCTTCTCTTACTAAATCCCAAAGGCTAATGTCAAAGGATATAAAGAAAGGGGAAACAATACGCTGGTCTGAGCCGAAGGGACTCGACCTTAAAACGTACCTTAACTAAAGAAATATTCCATTTTCTCTTTTACCACTGTCTAGCAACATTTATGAACAGAAATAAAGAAGCAAACTCTCACCCCTTTCCTACTGAGAAAGGCACCCAACCAGCCTTTTCCCCCCTGCAGAGTCCAGACTTCACACAGGGTCAGCTTGAACTATGACACCTGCTGGGCTCTGCCATCTCTGGCCTGGGTGTGTCCACACGGTTGACCGGTGAACTAGCCTTTTACAGTCTGTCAGGCCTGCCTCTGAAGTTGTGCTTTGACCACTCTAACACCTAAAGTTTTACCAAACAGAGCTGGACTGTGGCAAATTATTAAAATCTTCACACAAACAAAATAAGATGTGTGTCTGTGGAGTTTAGGGTACATTCCCCTCTATGTTTGTATGTTCGGTGGTGGTGTCCATCTTGTGCGAGACTGAGATAAATGCCAAGCCGGGCAGAAAGACTTAAAAGATGGCCACAGTCGCATCGTAAACCCAGCTCGTCTCCAAAGGACCCAAGGCCTATTGATTTTTTCCCCTCAGGCACGATAAGGGCCAACCTTCTCAGATAAACAAGGCCACTGTGGCCTCTGAAAGACCCCTCAGCTGTCTGGGCCGGACAATCCCACCCACCCACCCACACGTACACACAAGAAGCCGGTGTGCTCACACACACACTGAGGAACAGTGGAAGAGCAAAACGTCAGCAATAAACTGGACAAAGCTGTTTTAGACAAAAACACTCATATCGACCACCGGGGGTTCAGACCGGCAGCAAAGTCCAAAGAAGGTCGATTGGAGGAGGCTTGTTTGTGAAACCCAGTTCTGCTGCTCGTCTCTCTTTTGTGTCCTCTGAACTGTGTGCGTATGTAGTACTACATCATGATGTCTGTACTTCAAACAGTGCACGCTGATTTGCTTTAATATAAAGTAAAAAAGCTCCGTAAATGTTGAAACAGTGACACAGTTTAGGTTGTGTTGGCTCTGTGATCACACAGATTTGAAGTGAAGCAGAAGCTGAAATGATTAGTTGATGAACAGAAAATTAACTGGCAATCATTCTGATACCCAATTATTTGTTTAAGTCATTTTTTAAAGCATAATGACAACTCCTATTCTTTCCAATTATTTTCTTTTTCTGTTGCCAACAAAATAAACTAAATCTGTCAAATTGGGCTCTGCGGTTTTTAATTTTATAACAATTCATTGATTAATCTTCAAAATAACTAGTGGATTCATTGATAACAAAAACAATAATTACTTGTCATCTTAAATAAAACACTGACTACAAGGATAAAATGCTTTAGCTTCGGTTTAAAGATGTTTAAATACAAATCAGTTAAGCAGAGTAGAAACCGCAGATGATTACTGATGATTCTTGAAACCTTTGAAGCTGAAAGTCCGCTCTTTAACCTCACTCACTGTTTAAATTTATAGCCCATGTGTTGGAGGATGAAGCAAAAACAATAGAAAATGTGTCACTGTACAAATACTGCACTGTATTTCTATTCTGAGCTGCGAACAAGAGCCACAATGTGTAAACTGCCACCCACTCTTACATGTTAGAGTAATTTTGAAAATAGCTCCATAAATCATTTTTTGCAGGAGTCGAATCGTGTATTTTGCTACTATCCGGGAGATTTTTGAGAATCCTTCACCAAAAAACCGGACAGTAAGATGAAAGCTGAAATTATTAGTCAATTACCTCATTTGTCGACAAAAAGAAAAGAGATGTTTTTAGAAAAAAAGGTAAACATTATCTTGTGTCTCAGCTTGTCAGTTGTGAGGATCTGCTGCTTTTCTTAATAAGTAATAGTAAATTCTGCATGTTTAGATTACACACTGGCAAAAAAAACTGAAATTCTGATGAGCCTTTTCTCAACTGTTTGCTATTTTATAAACTAAACAAACCACTTTACTGAGAAAACAGCACAATAGAGTTATGTCCGACCAAACAAAAGATTATTTAATTCATCTTGAACCGGTGCACTTCAATCAAAATCAGGCCCTCTTTACCTGCATGTCCAGTACTGATGTGGTTCTTCATGTCGTTCTCCTCCATGCAGACGTAGTCGCAGACGCTGCAGCAGAGTGAGAACATCCACTGCTCCTTGTCCACATGGAGCGACATGTGGCTGACAAACTGGGCGTTCAGCTCCGTCTGGAAACCACACACATGGCAGCTGGACAGAGAACAGAGAGGAAAAAGGAGGAAGATGGTGAGAATGAGAGGAGGGAGACAGTCAGCTTTAGTGTTATATTTTTGCCTGCATAAATTGTTAGATGGTATGGTGTAGCTGCATTCCTTTCAATGTGCTAAAGATTATTGAAAATAACCTCCCTCTGTAGTTCAGAAATGGTGAGACTGACCCATTTTCTAATCATTAGCCACATTAAAGTGTAAAGTAACATTTGTGAAATCTTCTTATTTGCTTTTTTCGCCGGGACTTAGATGAGGAGATTGAGAACAGTTGTGTCTGTGCGCTAAAAATACGAAGCGACAGCCAGGAGATGATTAGCTGAGCTTAACATAAAAAAGTGGAAGCAGAAGGAAACGGCTCTGCTCTGCGACAAGTTTAAAAACTGAACTACCCACAGATAGAAATCTCACCAAGGGTTCTCTAAAATCAGTGGAGAATCCGTAAAGTCACAAAACCTGATGGACATTTTTACAATTTGTGTTTTTATGCATTAAGGATGAGATACGGTGGTAATTATCTGTAGAGTTGCTGATAGGCTTGTTTTGTTGTTTTTTTTTGCCGTTTCCACCTGATTCCAGTCTTTACGCAAAGCTACTTACTGTCTTTTGCCTGATGTTCAAAATAAAATGGAATCTATCATCTCATCTTAACTGCGAGCAGGAAGGCGCTTTTACTAGTTTGTCGAACTATTCAGATAGTTGACTCACAAAATACAAAGAAAACAGAGCAGTGGGAGGGCAATTAATTAAATAATGAATAGGTAGCAAATGAAAAAAATGCCTTCATCAGGTCCAGTTGTATCTCTGTTACTGTCTGGAGACTCCGTAAGAAGATGTGGGGGGTGTGCTGGGTCTGTTATCTCTACCTGTAGTAGTAAGGGCAGTTCTTGCGCTCAGCAGAGTCGGCTGTAACAGCGCTGACGATCTGCTCAGCATCTGTGTTGACCAGCTTGACAGAGTGGATGGTCAGGTGCTGATTGAGGTTAGCCCTGCACTTGGCTGCATAAGGACACAGGTGACACTTGTACTTCCTCTCTTCTGCAACAGAACACACACAGACACAAAGAACCCCGGGTTACTGTAAATATTACCACAGATGATATTTCATTAAGTTGGGCTCAGCCTGGGAGCCTTTAAAGTGAGCTTAAACCTAATTACCTCTTGCCTAACCATGCCTCACCTTCGCCTGACCCAAACTGTAAATCTGACCCCCCAAAAACATCTTGAGATGTCAGACAAAATTAACTTTTCAGAAAAGCGTCCAGATATTCCTGCAGATGCCGCGAGATGGTTAAAAACATGAAGCGTATAATATAATCTCCCATAATTTTGAGTGCTATATAATCTACACAAAAACACATTTTCTTTCATCCAAAAACAAATTAGCATAACAACACACATGCACTCTCTCTCTCTCTCTCTCTCTCTCTCTCTCTCACACACACATGCACATACACACACACCCCATTTGCCCCAAGGACATGAAGCCAGGCAACCTTTATGTCGCCGGGGAAACCAAAAAGACCATCACACTGACATATGCCCCTGCTTCTGCTCTCTGTGGTGTGGCCAAGCTGTTCACAGCCAACACTCTCAGATGGTGTGTGTGTGTGTCGTGTAGTGTGTGTGCGCGCAGAATGTGAGAGCATGTCCAATTGTGTGGGGGCATTTTGTACACAAGTCTCCATTTGTGCACTCAGCGATTGGTCTGTTATCCCAAGTAGGCTGCATTAATTTCTAATCCAGACTGAAATTTGCTTGAAATAAAATCGCATAGGACGGAAAATCATTCATTTTTTCTTTCTTTTTTTTTTTTTTTGCTAATAAGGACTGAGAGAGGGATTGTGGAAGACAGCGATGGGGTAGGATGGATCAATTGGGAGCAAAGTGGGGCCAAGTTTGAAAACACAGTGTAATCAGGACACAGGGGAGTGAGGAAGTCTCCCATGTTGTCGAGTGTTAGAGAGAATGTGAAAGAGCGAGCCAATCGTAGCAGCATCGGAATTACTGGTGTGTGTGTATGTGTGTGTGTCTAGATACTGTGTGAGGCATCCTTCTAGCTGGGTAATTAGACGGGCAGTTTTCCCAGTGAGACTAATCATGGTAGTAATCTCTTTAAAGGAAGGGTAATCTAGTCTAGTCAACATTATTTATTGACTGTGGGCAGCACTAGCACACATGTACAAACCCAACACCTAATATCTATACATTGACAAAGAGACTGTACATGCAGATGTGTAGCAGTGTTGTGTGCAGACGCTAATAATGTAATTGTGTGTGTGGTTATTTACCTGTGTGTAGCGACAGGTGTCTGGAAAGGGTCTGCTGTCTACCGAACACCTTGCCACAGACGGGACAGGGGAAGAGCTGTTCGTTTAGTCTCCACTGGGCAATCCCATTTCCCGGCTCGCCATCATCCTTTTCTGAGTCTGGAACACACACACAGGCACACAAAACCATACTCATCATTCACTGCTGACACAACCAGCCACGAAAACATCTGCAGGTGGACCAAACACTGTAAAGTTGTGCTGCTGTAAATCAAACAAACTTAAGTTCACGATACGTCAGTGCTGAAACTGCAGCTAAAATAACGATAACACACGTAATGTCTACCGACTAAATTATGGGGCAACCTTAATTTTATCCATCCTTTTGAAGAATTTTTGTGGCATTTTGTTTTTGCAATAATTGAGAGATGAAAGCAAACAAGGGGAGAGAGGGAGAAAAGGAACGAAGGTCAGAAACAAGCCTACACAGTACAGAATATGGTCCACGTCTTAACCACTCGCCCACTGGGACTCTCCAGTTGCGTCCATCCTAACTGACACCGGTAAAGCAGCTGGAACGATACAATACAGAACAGTGTGTCCATTTACTTGGACATTTCTGGAAATATGTGCTTTATTACTAAGAGTTAGACGAGATGATCGATACCACTCACACATACTGTATGTCTGTTAAATATTAAGCCAGCAGTCGTTAGCTTGGTTTAGCAAAGAGACTACCAACAAAGAATAAGCAGTAGAGATATCAGGAAGCAACTGTAAGAGCAGTCGTAAAACACATCTTGCTGTGGGTTTTGTATGTGTTAGTGTATATCCAAGATACTTTAGATATATTCTAAGGCAGCAGTTCCCAACCGCACAGAAATAATAAAAACGTATTGGTGTTGTATTTTGAAAAATGACTAGATCGTCTTCCCGTTCTCTGAAAAGAGGGAGAGGCTGAGACAAAAGCAAGTAAGAAGTAAATACTATTTAGCAATAAAAAGTAATAGGACATTTTTTTAAAGTTAAAAAAAAACTAAAAAAAAGATTATTATTTGTTATTTGCACGATGACCGAACCGCAGAACTGTCTTGCTTGAAAGTGGTCCATGGTGTGAAAAAGGTTATAGATCACTATTATAAGATGTATTTTTGAACGTTGAACACAGTTTCTGTAAATAATAAACCAGTTTTTGTATAAACAAACAAAAAAAAGAAATGTCTTCCTTGGCGACCAGCAGACAAAAATTGAAGAGGTTTTCGACTGAACTGCAAGCTGTGTTTACACAGAGCACATAGGAGATACGTATGGAGACAGATTAAAAATGTACACTACCGTACAAAAGTTTGGGGTCACCCAGGCAATTTCATGTTTTCCATGAAAACGCACACTTCTATTCGTGTGCTAACATAATTGCACAAGGGTTTTCTAATCATCAATGAGCCTTTCAACACCATTAGCTAACACAATGTAGCATTAGAACACAGGAGTGATGGTTGCTGGAAATGTTCCTCTGTACCTCTATGGAGATATTCCATTAAAAATCAGCTGTTTCCAGCTACAATAGTCATTTACAACATTAACTATGTCTAGACTGGATTTATCATTCATTTTATGTTACCTTCATTGAAAAAAATGTATTTTTTTCAAAAATAAGGACATTCTTGCACTGCACATCTCTGCACTTTTAAACTTTATTTTTATTTTTATTTTTTCGGTTAAAAATTTTTTTCACCCTTGTATATATTGTAAATAAAGCTGCTGTAACAATGTAAATTTCCCCTGGAGTGGGGAGAAATAAAGAACTTTATCTTTATCTTTATTTCTAGGTGATCCCAAACTTTTGAACAGTAGTGTAAGTAATAAAATGTCCATAGTATGTAGAGGCGCCTTTTGCCTCCAGTGTCATTCACACCTCTAGACACTTAGAATTCAACTAAAATTTTTATGATTCATACCATAGATGGTGTTTCCATAGATGAGGACTTATTATTGCAGTGAAAAGTGAGACCAATGCGTAAAAACACCTAGAAACTGCTTGGGGTTTGGAGGGTTAAACAGTCCCTAAAACAAAAAAACAAAAAAAACAAAAAAAACAAACAAAAAAAGAGGTGTAGAAACCTTTGAACGACTTTGACAAGAGCTGAATCTTTATGGCCAGAAAAATGGGTCGGAGCATCTCTGAAATGACTTGAGGGCTGATCCCGCTCAGTAGTGGTTCGAGGAGGGACAATTTATGAACTGGCATCAGGGTACTGGGGGACAGCGGCTGCTCCAACTCACAGCTTCCAGGAATGACAGGATCCGCTGCATGTCTTGGTGCCTGATACTACAGGACACCATCAGAGCGCTGTGGAGTCCATGCGGGCCGCGAGTGTACATATAAATATTTTCGGCTCAGCTGTAACAATTTCATACAGTGTTCTGTTTCTGTGAAGGTGCCGATGTGGCCTCCCACCACCCTTCAGTCCTAACAGGCATGGAAGAGACAGGAACTAGCCATAGGACAAATGACTCAGATGAGAATAACAGAGACGGCACAAAACAAAACATGGATCAGAAAAGAGGAGTAAAAATGCTACCTATGGTTAATGAATGGTTCTTCCAGTAGGATTATGTGTCAACTATAACATCACGCTCACTCATTTCCGTTCTAGTATACGCAGCTTGAAAACTAGCTGTCAAAATAGCAGGTTTATTTTCCCAAAAATTGCCATAAATCAGTTTTTTATTTTTCTTTATATTTCTGTCGGTTCTAGTACAACAGTAGAACCACAGATACACTGTGGGCTAATTTGGTAACCCGCAACACTGAAACCTGTCTGCCACCATTTGACAGATGCTCCTTGTCTAGCCTGCGGATGGGATGCAGTGTAAATGCATTCTTAATGTCAACAACAAGCACCAGTCCTTTGCTCTTACGCCTGCAGCACAAGCACACCACTGAGGATCTCTTTTCTGTGTGTCACCCCATTTCCTTCATAAAGGAAATAAAAAGAATGAGATGGAGTACTTTCAGATGCTTTGATGAACTCCGATAAATTGAAGTTGCTGCTTTGAATTAACCTCACCGTATAAATAGAGCACAGAGCAATTCACAAGGGTAAAAACATGTACTTTTCTCATTGTGTTGTACAACTTCCACAGATGGAGGCAGGATTTTTATTTATTGTCTATATTGTTCGGAGAACAGGCTCCACAGCCTGGCCTTGGCCAAAACCTTTTAGTATATACGGCATTAAAAAGGGAAAAGCCATCATTAAATGACTCTGAGTTTCATTTATTTTATGTCTATAAAGGGATAGAAAAAGGTTGCTCCCTCCTCCCGCTTACACAAAGTTTGATTCTTTGCAGATGGAAATCAGTGCACATAAACTTGACTTTACAAAAGAGAACCAATAAGAAAGAGAATCTTTAGTTCACAGTTCATTTCAACAACAAACGGTGCTGCTTCCTATCACATCTGACTATTAAAAGAGCTTTTCAAAAATATAAAATAAAAAGTTGTCCTACAAAAGCCAGCCTAGCCAATTGATGAGGTATTTGTGGGGATTTGAAAAACCACAATGAGACAAAGCAAAGAATGTTTTCTGGCATTTAGGTGCAGGTTTTGTGGCAAGTGGTAAAGAACAGATGGTGGTGTGAAAGGACATTTTACTGCAGTTGCAGTGACTCACACAACCTGGAGCCTTTGTCCAGTATCTGTCTCACATATTTAATCGCCTCTTTGCCCTCTATATGCAAACTAGTAAATTTATGATATGTGTCTTGTTTATGTGATTTGTGTCACACCATTTTTACATTTTTAGAGCAGTCAAACCAAGATTTTTAATTCAAGCAAAAAACACACTTATTTACTTATTGAACGATTCTTTTTCAAGAGCAGCTATTCCATGGACACAAAGTGTCTTTTATTCACAACAGTAAATAGGAATCAAAATGAGGGCAAGATGCATTTGGGCTACCACAAAAATGTCCAAAATGTTATTTGAACTTGATATAATTTCATTGCCAGTCTTATGAAAAATCTTCATTTTTTTCCAGTTAAATTATTTATTTTAAATTGGCATTGTTTAAATGCTGATTATTTTTTGCAGTTCTAAGAAATATAGTTTCCAGGATACAAGCAATGGACCACAAAGTATGAAATCTTAAATCAGTGCAGCTTCTTGCAACATGCACATCTGTAACTGAAGCTGAAAAGATAATCTAATCTACAGAGAATCACCAACTGTGTTGGTAACCAATTATTAAAATTGATTTTTAAGCATAAATGTCAAACATCCTGTAGTCAGACTATCTCTGGTTTAGGTATTTATTTACTGCTTTTCTCTGTTTCATTTAATTGTATACAAGAAAATTTCTTTGTGTTTTGGACAAAAAGAGGCATCTGAAGATGAGAGGAAAATAATGATGGATGCTTTTATTATCACTTTCTGGTCTTTTGGAGACCAAACTGAGCGAAAAAACGGAGATTAATCCACAGTGAAAACACTTGTTAGCTGCAGTATTAGTTTTTATCATCATGTGAGTCCTGCAGGTCTGTAACTCACCACTGTAACAAGGGTGAGTGAGGGCATGTATGTGACGGTAAATGCATGCAAGTAGATCAGTGTAAAGTAACACCTGTCTGTAAACTAAGTAGGTAATGAGCTGACAGTGTGTGTATGTGTGCTTCCTCTAACACACACACACAGTGAAGTCACAGAGGTGTCGCAACACAGCACATGTCAAGAAGCTTGAGTTACTGCGATCTGGCTCATCTGCAGGTCATGGACTTTCTGACCTCTTGTATTAGCTGGAATCTGACTCAGCCTCACCCTAATATCGGACTTTTCTCCAAACTCCTCGTCAGTACAGGGCCTGTTCTAAGAATTCAAAACCACGCTCTGTGGTTTGTAGCTAACGCTTAGTGCATAAAAGAATTAACTTGTCCTGACTCACACAAGTGATACTAGGGAATGGCCAGGTCACACAGGGTGAAGAGAAGCCAGACGGCAGGGGCTCAAGGCGACCCAGCAAACACGCCGACGAATAAGCCAATTAGGGTGTGGTATGAGCCTTGAAGTGGTTAATGGTTTAATTAGTGCTATTATAGCAGAAGAGAGGGACACAAACAAGAAATGAAGGATTGTGCTAAACCCCAGACTGGAGGGAGGAGACAGCAAACTCCTAAAGTCACACTGGTATCACACCAACTCCTACTCATTTATTCTTTCTTTCTTGCTTAAAGGGAAATGCTCACACTTTTCAGCTTCGTCTCTGCATGATAGTTGTTGGCCTCACGCTCCATTAGCAACCATAAGAGAGCAGTTTTTTGTGTTACAGACACATTGCTGGAGATGCCACATTGCCAGCTACGTAGTTCACAGTCTGGCTTTAAGTTTAAAAAAACATTACTTTAGTCTGTATGACTACAGGTACTAAGTTAAATATAGTTGGGAGACAACCGTGATTTAGCAGCCAGTTGTAACACTTTTACAGTGATTTCACACACATACCTAAGACTCTCTTAACCCTTGACTGTATCAATCATACACCACTACATACTTTTTCTTAAGGCAGATTAAGGCACATATTAAAATATAGCACTGACAACTTATTTTTCATTATTATTAAGTTTTTATATGCTATATTTCATGCATATATGTTTTCATCTTGCAAACTGCCCAAACTCACTTCTTGACACCTTCCAAACCAAAATGAGTCACTAATGTACGTCACATGCTCGCAGTTATTGCACAAAATACACACTGCTCTGCTGTTTTATAGTTGAGCTCAAATGGACAGATGTGGCATCTCCATAGATTTTTCTTTTTTTGGTCAGAATCCTTTAGCTGAAGTGTTTCTAATTCTGAACAGCTTTTAGCTGACATCTTCCAGGTTGTGAGATCTTCTGGCTTCCCAAATTAGTCATGTGTCCTGGAAAACTACTTGTTCATGTTTTTTTTTAAATGAGATTCCTTCAACAAGCCTGACTTCTCATGGGACCACTGATTGGAGACATTTGCCACAGAAGGTTTGTTTTTAATACAGTTTGTCTGAAAGATCAAGCAGAAACTACCAGGCCGATTTTCAAGAAAGCTGGAGGACATACAAAACATGAACAGAGGAAGAAGTCATGAAGTTTTGGTGTCTGTGACTTGATTTCTGTATCGCCATGAATAGGTCAATGTTGGATGTGTATAAAGGTCTCTACACTTTCACCACCGTATTCTGCACCAAAGTCCCTTAGATCAGAGAATAAACTGCTATTACAAGTTCCATGGTCAGGGTTTAAAACAAAGAGGAACCACTCATTCCCTGTTTTACCCACAACACTCTGGAACAAGCTTCCCTTAATTGTCAGAACAGCTCCGTCACTGAATCAGTTCAAATGCTTTTAAAAACCCACTTGTACAGATGAGCGTTTGTGTAACATTTTATCTTTCTCTGATGCACCGTTACTGTTCTTTTTAAGGTTGCACTGTCTTTGTTAATGTTTTATTGTCCTCTTTTAATGTTTAGTTATACATTTATGTATAATAAATATATCGTCAAGATGATGGGAATCCAGCTCGTCTACCCTGATGTCCACGATGATGTTGTCTGTGTACTTGCATATCATAGACTAGTGAACTATTGGCCTTGGGAGAGTTCTGCACTCTGTGTCCTTCTAGTTTGACCATTCAGAGCAATCACTAGCTCATTTTCTGTGCTTTGGTTCAGCTTTTGAATAATCTCATTCTCGTTGCATAGTATTATTGAAAACACATACATCATTACATAGCTTGGATATACAATACACACTTCATAAAAACATTGAAGAAGATTTTTGTTTGTGTTGTGTGTGTTAACAGTGTGTTGTTAAATACGAATAGTTTGAGAAGCAAACCAGGGAGCAGAGTGTTTCATTGAAAAAAACGAATGAATTACAAAGAATGTATTTTAGGTCTCAGCTGCTGTTGATGACCTGAGGTCTGCATATGAAGGCCAATGCAGTATCAACAAAGTGTGATGGCTTGTATAGGAGAGGCAGTATGAACATGACAGGAAAAGACAGTGGTTCACTGGTCACTGAACTGAAAACCTGTTTATTGAAAGTCTACCTCTTTACAGCTGCAGCTAGTAAAGCTTAGTAATGTTTGGATCCGTGGATGATGAAAGGGGGAGAAAAAGAAAAAGAGACACACTAAAAAAATAGAACAAGCGTCCATAGACACAAACGAATGGGAGAAATAAGTAAAACAGTACAAGAGTAAAGAAAAAAAGGAGAAAGCAGCAGAGGTTGGATGTGAAGCTTAAACACACAAGGGAAAGGGGAGGTGGGCAGGGCGAATTAACTTTCAGGACACTCTTGACACCCAGAAGCCAATCAGATTTTCATTAACTGGCAGAGGGACAGGCAAAGCTGGCACAAGCTAATTAACCTCTGGATCTCTCGCTGCCAAAGGAACACGAAGGGAAGTTCTGGGATGCCAGGGAAGAGGGGAACAGAGGGAGGCAGGGGATGCCCTGGGCAGAGCCTTCAGGTTGGGGGAAATGCGTGAGAGTTCAGGAAGGCCAGATGAAGCTCCAAATATGAAAGAGGGAGAGGCGGTCGATCGCTGTGTGACTGCTGTGTGTTGTTGTTCTGTACGTTTGTACATAATGAGCATCTCTGCATAATCAATTATTTCTCTGAGCTACAGTGACAATAACATGAAGATCTTGATACTTATGTTTGAAGACACTCTGCTATGAATGATGCAGGGATACTGACTGTTGGCAATTAATTACATCTCTGTTTGGTTCAACTGCAGTGGACTTTCCGGTCTCTTTTTTTCTGTCTTTGTGTAAAACAATGTTGAACAACATAAAGACATCACGTGATTCATGATCATTAGTTGCAACCCAGTGCCATTTTCTCAAACAGTCAATCAGTCTATTACTGTTCACTTGTCCAAATCCTATATAAATGTTTTGCTTTTACATTTTTCATCTGGTGTTTCTTTTCTTAATGTCTGTTATGCCAGATGTGGAGCACATTTAAAAGTGATTTTAAAGTTAAAAATACAAATAAATACAGTCATTTATGACTCCTTAGAGTGAATATCTTCAACTTGGTGTTTTGTCTGGTCAACAGCTCAAAACCTAAACGATATTAACATGACAAAAAAGTAACACCATACATTTACATTTGCAAAGCAGGACCCAAAACATAATTTAGAAATAATTACCAAAATGCTTCTATTTCCAAAAAGCTATCAAAAAAGGCAGCGATAACTTTTCTGTCATCCATTTGATCGATCACTCGATCGAAGTTAAAGTTAATTTTACCCGCCTCCAACTCGTATTGATTTGTCCAGGTACTTTTACCATCTCTCCACCCATGTTTCCCTACAGTGTGTGTGTCTTTGTGTAACGTGTCTCACCGTGGAATGCTGCCCTGGTGGAGGAACTGGCCTCTGCGGGGGAAGAGCTCTTGGAGCGTGAGTTAAAGGGTGATTGTCTGAAGCACTCGTCCAGGAACGGACTGAAACAGAGAGATGCGACAAATGACACCAATCCCTCAGACTTTGAAGCTGGAGTTGAAAACGTGATGATTACTGATAATGACAATGATAAGAAACAGAGCTACACATCGAATAATATATAGAGTACGACTGACTCACCTGTTTATTCCCACCATGTTGCTGTCTTTGTGGTTGTTGGCTTTGCTGACTTTTTCTGAAAACAACAAGAAAAGTTTGAATTTAAAACCATTTCTAGAGTCATAGCTTATCACACAGCATTATCACATATATATGTTTTAAATTTATCTTTTCTAACTTGCCCTCAGAGGCCAGTTTTGTCACATGACTGAAATCAATACCTTCCCCCCTTTACAGATAATTTCTTTTTGTATCTTCACCCTAAAAAACAGTGACAGTGGAGAGACTAAGTCATGTGGGGAAACAGAGCAAGTGAATGACATGCTCTCAGGGTCTGGACTGGCTGGGAATTGAACCGGGGACTCACAGCTTGAAGCTTTATGTGCTCATGCGGTACGTGCTGTAACCACTCGGATATTGAGTCGCCCCTGAAGTTCAATACTTAGGTCACATGATGACATCTATATCAAAAAATGAGCAACCGACAGCTGCTGCAGGCTGTGGGAGGCGGTTGGAGACTCCAAAAAACCAAAAAAAAAACCAAGTTAGTGGACCTTAAGATTTACTAAATATTTCTTTTGTCAAACTGCTGTTTCCAAATGTTGAAATCTACTGCTGACATCTGATATTTAGATGTGACCAGCTGTCAGTTTAAGTTGGGTATCAGCTGGTAAGTTTTCTTAAACATCCCACAGGTCATATATCATTGTCTGACACAGAAACCAAGACGACGCATGTGCCCGACTGCTGCATCCCTTTAAGTTAAGTTCGGCTGGTAAAGTACGGGTTTGCCATGCCAGCAGGGGTGCCCTGGCCATCTGGAGTAGTGGGAGTCTCTCCAGTGGGTGTGCCGACCTGTGGGCCGCAAGCTAGCTGAACAAAACTAATTTGAAAACATTTTTTAAAAATAACAACGTGAATAGCTGCCCAGATCTGCATTAGCCTACACAGATGGCACATGTGTGTTGGTGTGCGGTCATGCTCTTGTATGTTAATGGGGGAACAAAATATTAGAGCCACCTTTCAACATTATGGAGTCCGAATGAACACCTCCGCTACCTTTGCGCTCAAAAACTGCCCAAGAGTTGAATCACCACCACTTATATGTGTAAAGATTTTAAAATCTGGTCCAAAAGTTAGGATGAATTTATACATAGCTATCTAATAGATCCTAAGTCCCTCCCCCCACACACACTTTTTGTTCCTTAGCATCTTGTAACTAGTTGGACTCTCTAGTTTTTCCAACTTGTAAAAAAGTCGTTTTCTTTTTTCCTGACATATGTGCTGCTCAGATTAATTAAAGCAAAGCGACCACACAATGCGATTGATTAATCAATCACCTGCTGAGCTGAATCAAACTCTTAACAAGCCTAATATTATATTTCACAAACAAATTGATAATTTGTCCTGGCACTAGAGAGGGCGCTCCATATTTCAGGTGGAGTGCAGAGCCTCTGCTATAAAATGCAACGCTGAAAATAAACTCCTGTAAATACATGTTCATATAAAAAGCATGAATATATAGTGAGAAGTGTCAGTAATTGCTCGTGTTTTTCAAAAAGTACTCGTGCCTCTGAGGTTACTGCAACTTTACAAGGTTGGCAAATAATTTTAAGAGGTTTCTAAGTGGTAAGTAAAGCAAGAATTGTAAAGTCAGCCACTACCTGCCCAGCTAATGTGAGCAGATCACAGGTTTTCAGTATTCAGTAGTAAAGAGCACTATACAAAATGCCTGAGAATGGAGCCATATGTGTGAGTTTCAAGGCGATGTACTGAAGTGAATTTCAAAGCTGCAATCATCTCAGTGTTCAGAGCGACCTTGCTACTGATGTGTCTCTGAGGTCCTACTGCTCTGGGTAATTCATATTGATTGCTCATTGTGTGACAGCAGCCCACTCTGTTCCAGTCCCCCACACATTCAAACCCAGTTCTAAGGGGGCAGTTGTCGCTGTTGCAAGGCTAGTGATGCCCTGGCCTGCCTGGGTGGGCATACTGTGTATCCCCACTGCCCTCTCTACCCTCCTTATCCTCTGCCCACCACTAAAACCCACCACCGCCGCCGCCACCCCTACCCAAAACACCCCACTCCGTCACACTGCTCGCCAAGGACAGAGGTCTCTTTCCACGTTGCCATGGAGATGCCGCACGGGAGAAATGTAAAGGGAGGAGGGAGGGCGGGAGGCAGTGAGTGAGGGAGTGAGGGAGGGAGGGGAAGTGCAGGGGGAGAGTGTGTGCAGCCAAGTGTGCTTGAGCCGGCATGTCTGAAAACGAGTCAAGGGAGTTAGAGAGAGAATGAGAGAAAGGAGGAGAGGGCGGAGGGACGAGGGGGCACATGTGCAGACACCACTCCCCATGGGGCCTTGTGTGAGTGTGTAAAGGTGTGCATGCAAGACTGTGTGGGAAAGAAGGACTGTCAATGTGTGAATTTGTGAATATGTGCAAGAAGAAGGGAGGGGGGAAATAAAAGAGATTTTTTACACAATCTTGTTTCTCTATATGGCCTTTAAGTGAAGCAATCAGAGGCTGGATAGAGCCGGGGCCACAACCCAGGACTACAAGCCTGACCCCCCCCAGCACACACTCACACACACACATATCTGCCTTTTCTCTGGGGGCCAATGGATACACCTCAAAGCTCTGTCTTAATCTAGCAACACAAACAGCTGTCTGCTGCCTTCAATGTCACTTTCATGGCCGGGCAGGTAAAAAGCAGGATGTCATTACATGGCATATATCCTTGACTTTACTACAGAGCCACCAGAGGATGGACATGGAAACATGTAGGTTTTATAGTCAAGTATCACAAACTGCCCAAGGTTTACACGCTGGTGCTGCGGGGAGATGATGCTATACACCCAGTGTGTGTTACAGATCTCCTGTGGATCAAAAAAAAATGAGGAGTGCCAAGTAGCATGTGGCTCGAAGGAACATACCTGACAATTTGAACAACAGTTCAGAGGCCATTTTGACCGATATGTCTTGGGAGAAGAGATCTTTCTGGGGGCAGGCCAATGTCTCGGGGAGGTTACTCATTGGCTCATTCTTCTCACTCGCCCCTAAAGTGCTGAAGGCCAGCAGGTGAGAGGCAGGTGGTGAGGGTTCTGCAGGTGGCGGGTCCACCTCCATGGGCTCTGCCTTTACTTTCACCTTCTGGTACTGGGCATCTTTATTGTTCTCTGCAGGAAATAATTGAACAAAGGGATAATTACCGGTCAGAGTTTCATCAAACAGATTCAACCAATACACATTATTTAAGGGTAAAGATTTAGATTTGTTCACAGAAGATTCAGATTCAGATTCACTTTATTGTCATTGCAACAAGTGCAACGAAAGGTAAGGTGCAGGCCATACAGTGCAAAATACAAAATATATATATAAAAGCTTTGTAATAATAAAAACAAAAACACAAAAACAGAATGGTGGCTACTGTGAATACCAGCCAGAAAAATCGAAACCTGTTCAACATAATGCAATGTGCAAAAGGCATCTTACTAAAAAAGTTTGGGTACTGTACATTGCTACATTATACATCATACTACATTTTAGAGTGAATTTTTATTGATATTTGACAGGTTTAGTTACTAACTATTTAAGAGAATAAAGAATTGACATAAAACACAATACACTTTTTAAATTAAATCAGCAGTTCCAGCCTTTGTGGCTTGTTGCCATTTACAAACCTCATCATGTTCCAGGTATCTATAAATTGTTATTTTAAATGTTCCATCAAAAGTGATTCCCCCTGAAACCTTCTCAGATGGTTTCATTTAAAGAACAGTTTGAATTCCAAAGAGATAAAACTCCCCATTTTTTTTTCAAAAAAGACAAGAACACAAACACAAATTTGTGTATCAAAACTGTGTTTTTATTCCTTTCTTACTCCGTTAATGACCTCACCTCTTCCCTGAAACTTCTGATACAGACAGATACTTTTCCTCAGTGAGATTTTGAGTATAAGACTTTTACTTACGTACTTTTACTTACATAGAAACGTAATACTTCTTCCACTGCTAGTATATGTTGTTCTTTATTTGCCCAAACTACAAGTACATCTCATATAATTAGAATATGGGGATATTATTATTATTGTTATTATTAGAATATTATTTGTTGTAATTTTGATCATAACAACTTGCAGCTCAGGGAACCTCTCTAAAATAAATCAAAATATTAGAATATTTCACAGCAGGCCACAAAGATGCCAATCAAGGACCCCTAGACACTCCTACAAAGTCCTAAGAAGACTTTTACTCAGCCAATTAACTCCAAACATCTGCAAAAAGCCTTTAATTTCTCAGCCTGGTTCAGTACACACAACCACAATCATGGAGAAGACTACTGATTTGACAGTTGTCCAGAAGACAATCACTGACACCCTCCACAAGGAGGATAAGATTAAAAAGTACATTGCTGAAAGGGCTGCTGACTGTTCACAGAGTGCTATATCAAAGCATATTAACAGAAAGTTGACTGGAAGGAAAAAGTGTGGTAGGAAAAAGAGCACAAACAAAAGGGATGACTGCAGATTGAGAGGATGGTCAAGAAAAGCAGATTCAAGAATGTGGGAGAGATTTACAAGAAGGGGAGGCTAGAGCCAAAACATCCAGAGCGACCACGCACAGACGTGTCCAGAAAATGGGCTACATGTGTCGAATTCCTACTGTCAAGTCCTCCTGAACACCCAACACCACCAGAAGCATCTTACTTGGGCTAAGCACAGAAAGAACTGGACCATTGCTAAGTGGTCCAAAGTCCTCTTTACAGACAAAAGTAAAATTTGCATTTCTTTTGGAAATCAAGGTCTTAGAGTCTAGAGGAAGAGAGTAGGGCCAAAGGATCAAAGTAGCTTGAAGTACAGTGTGAAGCTTCTATTGTCAGTGATGATTTAGGTGCCATGTCATCTGCTGGTGTTGGTCAAGTATGTATAATCAAGTCCAAAATCAACACAGCCATCTACCAGAAGATTTTGGAGCACTACATGCTTCCATCTACTGTACAGCTTTTTGGAGATGCAAATTTTGTCTTCCAGCAGAATCTGGCATCTCCTCACACTGCCAAAGGGTCCACGGATCATGACATCACAGTGCTAGATTAGATCTGAAGTCCATAGAAAATCTGCGGTGTGTTGTCAAGAGGAAAATAGGACGAACCAGAACCAACAATAAAAAAGAGCTGAAGGCAGCTATCAAGGGAACCTGGGCATCTATTAACCCTCAGCAGTGCCACAGGCTGATGGCCTCCCTGCCAAGCCACATTGCTGCAGTAATTGAAGCAAAGGAGTCCTGACCAATTACTGACAGAGCATACATGAACATACTTTTAAGAGTTTGGATATTTCTGAACTATAAATTCTTTTTTAAATTGGTCTTTGTACACCTTGTGAAATATTTTGAGATTAACTTGGGGGGGGTCGTGGGCTGTAAGTCAAACAAATAATGGCATGTACTGAGTCTAGAATATATACAAGTTTCCCTTTAGGCAATTTCTGATGAAAAATATTGAACTTTTTCCACCATATTCTGATTACATGAGATGCACCTGTATAGATCACCCACATTATTATTTAGCAACAAGCAAAATGCAAAAAAAAAAAAAAAAAAAAAAGTTACAGGACCAACTGTACTGAATTCCATTAAAATGCCTCATGTTTAATTAACTGTTCAGACTAGGAGAGGATAACTTTTAGCATTATTTACAAGCACTAAGTATAGGCATTCTGAACATTTGATCTCTGTCATTTACTTTTATTGAAAATATTTCCTGAAAGTCTCAGTTATTGAATTTTCTAGGATTAATAAAGTACAGTGAGTGAGTTAGACCGAGGACACTGTGGGCATCTTTCATTTCTCAAAATTTAAATCAATAAACTCCGCTCGCCTGATCATGCAATAACAAAACATCACTTTTTGACTAGGACTTCTAGGTTCAAGTAAATTAAGTATCTGGCATCCATATTTAGAGATGCTGCATGAATGAAATGAAATTGAAAATGAGGAAATCCTAATAACAGCCAAAACATGAGCATTGCCTCTAAAGCCGAGCTGAGCCGGTTAGCATCTAGCTGTGTGCTTATTAGGGCAAGAGGGCAGCGGGAGGTCACACTGTCGCTTGGGGACGGCTCCAGCAGCTCATGTAGGTTCACTGAAGCAAACGGGAACGTCAGTAAAAACACATTAAATGTTAACTAAGAAGCAATGAATCTAGGTTTATGATAATGAGAGGTGGTAGGGGCTTTTCAGCACACAAACAATAGTCAGAAAGGTGAAAAGAGCCGTCGAATCCCATCTCTTACGAGTTCAAATAGTGAGCAGGCTAAAAATAGTCAAGAGGGAGATGGCAGCTGTTAGGAATGTCCTGAACTGATCTGCAGGCTCAGACACGGACTCTCCTCTATCTATGGATATTAAACTAAAGACTGCCGGCTGCCATAAAAAAATATTGCAATCTATTAAAAGGAAACAGTGATGCAAGATTTATTTTCTAAATGGGTTGCTATTCCAATGTCAAAAATTAGTCCTCTAATGGTTTTCAGAGCTAAATTTTCTAGATTTAATGTTGGTCTGTGATGGGTAACAGTAAGTATATACTGTGCAGCTGCATAATGTGGAAAAAATGAAGTGGATCCGAGGCAGAAAACCAAGAAAAAAAAAAAAAAGATGGGGGACATCCTTTAGCATCTGTATTTCCAAGATAGCTGATCTTTGACCAGAGTGATGGCAGGAGGCAGTGTCTCAGTGTGATGACAAACAGAAGCAAGACAAAGCAGTGGGGTTGATACAGAGCTGCTGACATGGCGACTCAGCACGATTATGGGATATATGAATTTGGCAGGGCATCGGGAGCAGTGGGAGGGGCAGGCGGAGGTTAGGAGAGCTGGAGAAAGAGGAGGGAGGAAGGGGGATACAAGACAGTAACCCTGTGCTAACCCTGCTACCCCTCCCCTCGCATTTTCTACTCGTCTGCTTCAACAAGGCTGACGTGAGCCACAAAAAAATGGACCTACAGTACATAGTGTGCACGCAAAAATACGTACTGATTTGGTGTGCTTGTGCGTGTGTTAAGGTGGATGAATTAAAGTGGACCTCCTCCCTGAGGTCCAGGTGTCTGGTTTATTGGTAGTAACCAGCATGTGGGGGACACTGACAACCATCAGCCCCACTAATCCCTTAATCAGGTGGCCAGAGTTGGCCAAGAGTAACCTAGGAGAGGCTGATGGAGGAGCAGAGCAGCAGAGGAGAGAGAGAGGAGCACTGCACTGCAAGGGTCAACCAAGGGACACATGAGCTTCCATCACTGGATCACCACCCTAACGACAGAGGCTGAGTGGACTGCTGTGCTGCAAGAAAACACAAAACACATCGTCGTGCTAACGGACAGTATATGTAGTTGAGCTCCTAGTGCCGGGATAAACACACTTACATCCCAAAGAGCCATAATGGGCAGATCACATGGCCCAGAGAGAAACCATTTGATTGTAAACACTCCGACACCACAATGAAAGCATCACATCATAGCAGGCCAGATGAAAAGTCTACCTGTCACAAAATAAAAAATGAAAATATGGCCTCACTCCCACACTGATAATAGCTATGGCTTTTTGGTTTGGGTCACGACCTAATGTTCTGAAGCCATAAAAAGCAGCCCTCAGTCTGCCTGAATCTAGCTTGTGTGTGTCTGTATGCGAAAGTGAATGTGTGTGTGTGCGTGTGTGTGTGTGTGTGTGTGTGTGTGTGTGTGTGTGTGTGTGTGTGTGTGTGTGTCATCCCCTCTAGTGCAGAAGCCTCCTCTGTGATACACCAGCTGCCATTAGGCCACAGAATAAGGTCTGGAAAAATGTCTCGGTGTGTGTGTGTGTGTGTGTGTGTGTGTGTGTGTGTGTGTGTGTGTGTGTGTGTGTGTGTGTGTGTGTGTGTGTGTGTGTGTGTGTGTGTGTGTGTGTGTGTGTACAAAACCGCTCATGCCCTTTCTCAATAAATATCATAGCTTTCCTTTCGTGTCAGTGTCGCTCCAAATCTTTTCAAAATTATTTGAAAATATGTGAACAAAACTCTACAAATACAAACAAAACCTGAACTGAACACATTTTTGTGATTTGTAACAAGTAAATAGGGTTAAACTACAGTTAGTTTAGATACACGTGTTTTTGTCATTAAGGCAAAACGCTCAAATATTTTAAACTGCTATTTGGTGGTCTATATTGTGATATCTGAAAGAAAGAGAAGTCAAGAAAATTGGATTCCAAAATATTATGTTATTACAAGTAATGTAATATTAATCTTGCAACAAAAGCAGAACATCCTCCGCAGAGTTTGGCTGCCTCTTGTCGGAACATTAGATTTTTTTTTAACTGGCAGGTGCGGACAGGGACAACACAGTCCAATGTAACTTGCAACACTACGGTTTAATTTATCTCAGCCATTTTCAATTTAAACATCAATATTTGAAGAGGGGAGTGAGGCTACATAAAAACACTAAAATTACTTTGTTGCATCTGGGGTATATCGTTCCATTAAAATTAGATTTTTTAAAAACTTTTACTGCAGAATGCCTGTGAGCGTTCCTTGCTTTCCCAAAGGCTTTGACAGTGAATTGCTTAAGTTGTTTGTAAATTTAAGAAAAGGCGTGACAATTAAGTACACTTGCATGCATCTTTGTTGTTCAGTTTTATATTGCTCTATTCAGGTTTAGTTTCAGCGCTCAAGCCTCCTGTCTCCATTAAACAAGTGCATGAGGATCCTATTTGCTAAGCAGTAATAATCTGTCTGAATTAAGTTGGTTAAAACTTTTGTTTGTGTGACCATCAGCCAAAATCTTTCAAAGGAAAACTCATATCAACTTAATTAGGAATGTAATGGCAACGATTCTGCTCACGGTCACAATGTGCTTAAATGTGAACTGTACGCCTGGTTACTATAAATGCACTACACACACCTTGTTCCTTTTTACAGCTCCACACAAGCTCTGAGTTGGACTGAAAGTGACTGTGGTTTGTGTGATGTTCCGTTTTTAGTGATCAACTTTGACCTCAGGTGTCTGCTTGAATCTGCGTGGACTTGACAGCCTGTGCTGCTGAGAACATACAGTAGGAAGGTACTCACCCGGCATGGATTTGTAATTACACTTGGATGAAAACAGTCGCATACCGTTAGCGATTTAATGCACGCAAAGTCAATTTATGGCGCCACTTTGATGCATCGAAAGCACAGGAAGAAAAATTTGGACTGACAGGCAGTGAGGGAGACAGACAGAGGAAGAGGAGAAGACGAAGGACAAAGAGAGGGGAAAAAACTGTCAAAAAGTGCCAGAAAAAGAACACCCGAGGGTACGAGGAGGGAAAGAAGAAAGCAGAATGAGAAGAGAAAGAAGAGCTGGGGGAGGACAGAAGGATGAGGATTGGCTAGAGCCTAAATGACAACCTCTCCACCTCTCCCCCCTCCCGTTATCCTAGTCTACCCTTCTCCCTGCTCTGTTATTCCACATCTCTCTCTATCCCTGCCCCCATCCCTCGCTCTCTCAATCTCTCTATTCTCCTGCTCTCTAGCCGACCTGCTCAGACAGGGGTGAAGAGTTCAGGCGCTTCAAAGGCTGCAGTGTGGAGACTGCATGTCATGTGGGAGCCACAGCAGCCTTGTCTGCAGACTTCACAGACAGCTGCTGCTACAATTGATCCTCGACCAGCTAGTGCTCAGTAGTTGAGCCTTCCAACGGTTGCAAACTGCAGCCACGTCTGACTCTAGAGCAGTGCGGCTGATAAACAGCCCAAAAGGAGCCAGATATGGCCCCTATGAAGTGGTCCTAAACAAACACATTTGGCACAGGCTGGAGCTAATCTAGGGCTACTAAAGCTTTATCATATAAGGTCAAGACGTAAGGTGGCGAACGATTGTCTCGGTAATTCTATCAATCAATCCTGAATAGAAAGGAAGCACTTGGGAAACAAACACATGCAGCCAGGGCCAAAGGGAATCAACTGTGCATCTCTGTAAACAGAGCTATAGGCAGTGATGAGAAGCCAGTGAGACAGATATGGAGGTAGGGAGGGCGGGAGTAAGAGAGGTCAGCGAGCGGCCACGATGAGGAGGCACGGTGAGGACACTGTCAGAGCACTGTAGAGCTTAATGTAAGGTACTAATGTACAGTAATGCCGGTGTTGTGAAATAGAATGGTAAACAGCTTAGTCAGTATCCTGGGATTGGCTATCCCAAGTAAACAGTGAATCCTTTCATTTGTGATTAAAGAAAATAATAATACGCATCACCTTCACTTACTAATTGAAAGGAAATGGCTATATGTACATATTTTAAAACGCAAATTTAACGTTAATATGATAAATACTACACTAAGTGCTCCGTTTGCTTAGTTTTTGGATCTTTCCAAATCTTGCTTTGTTGTATTTTCACCTGGAAATTAAATAAATAAAAGGTTTCCATTGTGTTTATTGAAAAAGATTAAATCCTTTTCTTTGGCACTTTGCTGAATAGCGCACTCAGTTCTACACATTGCAGGCAAACAATATCATGAGAGTGACATCTGAAACAATCCTGGCAAGTTTAGAGTGTTGAATCTAGAATTCAGGTGTCATTCCCACTTTCCTGCGTCTTGCCATATTCACCTAATTGCTTTGCCACACAAACAGAACCATGACATTATAGTTTCTACTAAAATCACATACATCCACCATCAACAGACCAACAGGGATAAACACCAGTTAATATTAAACTGGGGGGGGCGCATTGTTGTTGCACCTTCAAGATGGCTGCAGAGGTAGTCACCGAGCTGCACTGATATCTGTATTCCAGAAAGAGCTGGCATGGCGGAACACGCCACACTGCACACTGCTGCAGTTGCATTACACGTCACACCTCTGACTTGAGAACACTGGCATGTTAGCACAGACTGAAGCTGCATCACGCCGGCTTGTTGCGTTCCGTCTGAAGTAGAAGTGGAGGCATAATGAGGGGGGGCTTTCTTAGTGGCATTATAGCATGATTTCTGCTGAATGCGCGTATAGAGTGCGGTTTCTGTAATAACCAAAGGAACCTCATAAGTTAAAAATTTGTAGCTGTCAGTTTGGTTCAAAGTCTTTCTGCTCCTTAGTGGTCAAAATGGCTTAATGCAACTTTTATTAGCAAGGTAACGAGCACTGTAGAGGGGAGAGGGCCAGTAAAATGTCCTCAGAGATGGAAGGCCTGTTCCTAAGGAATAAGGAATGAGTTAACTGAGTACAAAGTGTGATTTCACACCTATAGTGAGGGTGGCTGGATGGTGAGTGGGTGGCACGGCTGTTACCCACACGATGCCAGCCTGCCAGGGCACCACCTAGGGCCCGACAACCCCCTTCCCCCTCCCTTACTGTGACGCCATGTTCCCCTTGCCCTGCAACACCAGTGCCCATCTGCTAGGACACGTTAGCCGCTGGCGCCAGGGACTATTTAGCCTGGCGTAATTAGCCCCCAGACACCAGCAGCCTGGTTTTAAACAGATGTGGGGGAGGTAGCGCTAGCAAGGCGACTCAACACGACCAACAAATGTTTGATAAGGAAGAGGGGGGGAGAGAAAAGAGAAGAAGTGACCTAGTTAAAGGGATGATGCAACTCATGTTACAGCACAATGGGCAGTAATGATGACAACCCCACTTGCTCTAACTGTCCAATGTCACGGTCGAAGAAGGATGAGCAGCAGAAACTTAATTAGGCTGTGTCCATTTGTTACACTGAGAAATAAGAATGAAGAAATGACAGACACATAGCCATGTTTTGAAGAAAGAAAATGAGAAGACTAAACTAACAATGTGTTTTCCTTATCTAAGTATCCTCACTGGGTTATTGTGTTCTGTGTGTGACCTTTAGCAGGGGACAGAGGAGGTTACAGTGTAGATGCCCTTGAACCTCAGGACCATAATCACACGTGACTGTAACGACAATGACCTTTCCCTGGTTCTCTCCTTTCGTCCTTACCATCTTTCTCTCCCTCCCTTCCCCCCAGGGTCATACGAGGGTCCAGACTCTTGTCAAGGCTGTCACTCTAGACAGCCCTCTCCATCTACCGCCCCCACTGTTGCCATGGCAATGGACGGCACTGCGCTCCGAGGACTGTATGAGGGGGCAGAGGGAGCCAGTGGATGGATGAACGCTGCAGCATCTTTCCCTAACCTAGGTCAACCTTGCAGAGCTAGTGTAAGTAATGGGAGGGGATAAACGCTGGCCATGCTGCTTGAGGACCGAATAAACTGGCAGGATAACGTCAGTGCAGGGATTGCACAGAGCAAAAGTGAGAGGGAGAACAATGATGAACAAAGAACTTAGGTAGAGGCATTACAGTGAAGGAATTTATATACTGCTCACATCACTGTCTCCATTTACACTCACAGGCCAATACCTTACATGTGGTTTATCTGTCATTTTTAAAGTCGGAATCATGTCATCTCTGCTCTCTTTAAGCACACACACGCACACACAAAAGCACATGCACACACACACACAGGGAAACGTGACCTGGGGGCAGGCAATGGAGCAGCACACGTGTAGTACCACAGAGCTCCCAGCCAGCATGAGTCACTCTGAACACCAGTCGACCCAGAGAGAACAATGGCAACCGGTGTGTCTGTCAAGCACACACACATTGGCAGAGGATGAAAAGCCACGGATGGAGCAACGCCCCACTGCGCTACCATCAGACTGCCATTTACTTTGAGCTTTTTTTTCTTTAACAATGTGGATGCATATTGCACTAGTGTGTCACATTGTAAATTTTACGGCTGCGGAATTTTATTACAATCACAGTTCCGGTGTTTAAATCAGCCTGTAATTTTGCTGTATTTATAAATTAAAGATACACCCGGGTGCATGCTAAAATATGTGTTCATTCAAAAGAATACGCTATACACAGTATGCATGTATAGCCATTAAATATTCAATAAGGACAGGTATTATTCAGCAAATAATTCAGCTAGAAAGCTAGTTATGTCAGTGCATGCTGATACATACTTCAGCTTGTTTCATTCTTGACTGCCTGAGAGATGCTCTCCAGCAGCCCACAGTGGACAAACACCTGTCCATAACACACTTGAACCCGGCCTGGCATTCAGCAGTGATTTTGATGTCGGATAAAATGAGCACCTGCTTTAAAACTGTATTTAGCAGTGACACAAACTGTGTAGTAAGCTAAAAACAATGGCAGCATTCGCATTATGCCAAGTGAAGCAGCACACACACTGTGCTACAACATAACGAACGAGGTTTGAGTTCCTGCCCGAGGACTTGTTACCAACAGTCTTTCTGAGTTCAAACCTGAAGGTGTAAAGGCTAAATCATGCTGCACTGGATGAAGTCAGAGCAGTCCACACAGGTTCAAATATGGTGCATGTCAAAAATGTGACTCTTAAACTGTCTGCCATCGAGCAAGAGGCATGTCAGAGTTGAGTTTCAAGTTCAATAATGCAGGCAGATAACACATAGAATATGCTATTTGCTGGCCTTGTTTTTAGAGGGATGTGAGAGTGAAAAAGAGTGGAGTACACAAAATAAAACTACAATTTGTTCCACAAAAGTTGCAATAACCTGATGCAGACAAGTGTTAAAACAATATACTGTCAAAACCACTGACATGCGTTTCATCACAGAGGAAGTCGAGGCTTTGCAGTCAAATCTAGAGCAGATACTTCAGAGAAACAAAGACTATTTCACTGCATAGGTATGTTTTTATCGCCCTTGAGAGTCGTCCAGTTTTAGCTCAGTGAGGTGTGCCACGGTACAAAACAACAGTGACAATCAGTGTCATAACCTTTGGCCTACAGCTAACCCCCCGAGCTGATCTGAAACTCAAACAGCCGACTGGTCCAACAAATATCAGTATCACAGTGCGCGACCTGTTCTTTCCAAGAAATACTTGTCATCGTATATATACCGTATGTTTGCATTTATAGTTTTAGACAAACTTCGAAAATACAACATATACGTACAATGGATATACACGCAATTTCGATACCGCAGACTTAATGCTTTGCATAGATGTAGAAGAATTACTGAATTGACTGTTTTGCGGGTCGTTCTAAGAACTACAAAGCTCATTTGCATTGCTCCTTTATCACACATATACGCAAATCTATAGATAAGCGTACACCCTACCTGAAAGCTTAATCAGCAGCTCGGAGGCCACCTTAACATTGATATCCTGGCTCAGCAAGCTGTTTTTAGCCATGGGGCTTCCTTCCCTCGGCTTCAGTGGCCCTGAGCGCTCTGTGGCTCCTACGGTCCCCGTCGGCCCGTCCTGGCAGAAAGTCACAGGAAAGTTTGGCTGAACCTGGCTCTGGGACTGAGAGGAAGGTCTAGGACTCAGTGCTTCCTCCACTTTGGGCTCTTCCTTCAGGTGGAACGGAGACTTGAGTGTCTCCCTCTGGTTGGCCGCTGCAGGCAAAAAGATAGAAGAGATCAAAGGAATAAAGATGATGAAAAGAATATTGGTGGTGACCAAACAGGTGACGTTTCTTGGGTGCTTTAAACGGTGTGTATAAAGTTTAAAAGGGATTTAATATGGTAAAGTCGACAATAAAAGAAAACATGTATATGGAGCTTCTGCGATTGCGATGAGATTATCAAATCACAGTTTCTTTCAGCAAACCATTAATATGAGTGATGAAGCATATATATTAATATATACACACAACGTTGAGCACCACACACAAAAATGCAAATTAAATGAAACAACAAAGTAGTCCACAGTGGCCTTCAAAAGTCCTATTGTGGCAACGGGCACCACAGTGGGCGTACTGTGGGCTAACACAGATGGTGCAACCCCATGATCTCTTTTGGTCTTCAGGGTATCCACAACAAATTCCCCGTTCCTCTGCTGCTTCTTTCCTCCTTCACACCGCTCCTCATCTATCACATTCATTTCTATGCACTTTAATCTCAGTTCTATTCAACCTAAAGTCAGGTTTCCTCATCTCTTCTTGCTTTTGACATCGCCTGAATCCCCTTCAGACATAAGGACATGAAATAATTCCAGCAGATCTTAGAGTGGGATAGTAATCAGCTAAGGCCTTGTCTGCCATCTCTGCAGTGTGTAGCCTAGGTTAGGGAGTGAACTGTCACATGGATCCCTCTGCTCTAAAGTCATCTTCAAGAGAAACTGGGCCACATCTAATCCGCCTTAGATGAATAATTAATAATTAGACATGGAGCAACTTCCGATAGCCGACTAGAAAAGAACAGCAGGGCAAGTGCCTCTCTTTGTGTCTCTCAGCACATTCCACTACTCTCTGTACTAAAGCGAAGGTTTACACAGGCTATAGCTATAGCTTAGAGGACTGTTGAAATATAAAATGGCTATAAAACACTGAGTGGAGCTCAAGAAATATGACCTAAAATATGTTACATTTGTCTTTGGACAGTCACTTGATATCTGTTTCATTCAGGGAGGGTTAAAGGATACCATTGTCCACTACTGTTAACTGACTACCAGCAGGTCTACCCTGCCATTTTTCAGAGCTAATTTTAGTACAGAGTTCTTTGTTGAGTGGACTGGCTTGCAAAGGAAAATTAAAGTTGAAATAGTTTCATTAATAATTTAAAGTTGTGATGTTTGAGCTAAATTCAAGGTTAATTGCAAAATGTATTTTCTCACAATGTCATAATATTCAAAGAATAAACATTTTTCTTTTGACTCATCAAACATTTTGCTACTTATTTTTCAGACTTAATAGGACTAACTGAGTGATTAAAAAATCATCAGCTAGGATTTTACCTGTAAGGACCAGTCGTAGAGGTTCATGTTAGTCTCAGCTAATGTAAAGCAATGTTACTTTGATCTTGTTTTTAAAACTGTAAATATTAACCAACATGAATGCTACAGTATCTGCAACAGTGTGACGAATTTGAATGTGAGTGAAGAGGCAGAACCTTGTTGCTATGGCGAAGTATAAAAGGCAGGCCCTCCCAATGATAACCCAATGTAGCAGAGCTTGTTTACTGTATTTCTACATTTATCTTTGTTAATTACATAAAACAAACAAGGCTCAGAGTTATTTCTCCCCACAACACAAATCATTTGAAGTATGATGTCATAAAAAAGCAATGGTCATGCAATGTGAGACAATCTAATTGCAAAAACAGTTGAGGAGCTGCTCAGGAGCCATGTTGATATTAAAGTTCACCTCTGTAATTACCAGTAAGTGCTAACGTTGAGGGTGGCATCGTGTGTACATGTACTGACACAATTTTTGACACTTGTACAGCTTGAAACCTGCACACCCAAGCATGTACTCTCAATCTGTCTCTCTCTCACACACAGGGCATGGATATAAGAGAGGCCATCACTCTTGGGCAGACTGCTGTCCAGTCTCCTCTGGCCCCAGCAGAGATCTGCTCTGCTCCTCACCCCACCGTCTCACCTAACATCTCTAACCGCCACAGGCCTGCCGCCCCCTGCCCGCATCATCAATCTGTGCCGGCTCCGGCCCCTCTGATTAATGATGATCTATGCCGGAGGGATAGAGGGCTCAGGGACGGGGGATACGGGGCAAGAAAAGGGGACAGGTGCTGGTGTTCTGACCACCCATGTGATGCCATGATGCCACAATGCCACACCATGGCGGGCTGGGGCTGCGGTTCAAGAGGGCGAGAAGGGAAGAGGGGAAAAGGATAGGAGGGGTGAGGGGGGCAGTGCAGTGACCTTCAAGTTCAGGGGCAGTGGCGCAGGGTCGCACACGGCACCAGCTGGAAATGTCACACTGTCAGATGTCAGCGGGCAGGCTAAGTATAACCTGGTCAGCACCTGGAAGGACGTCCTCTAATTAGAAGCGTGTTGGGCCATGTCGGATCAGACAGGGACAGCACACTTGGTCACCGCCTTGCAAACACACATAAAAATACACTGTCACATTTAACCATGCATGCACACACATATCCGTGTTGTCAGAGGAATCTTCAATTTGTGTTGCCACATGCAACTGTACGCATGTTGTGTCACAACGCATTCAAACCCTACGTGTTCACCGCACTGCTCATAAGCCACTGACTAATACACTCAACATAATCTTAGATTCTCAAATTCTTCTCCTCATGAGAACAAAAACAACTCCAGGACGTGCACTCACACACAAAGTCACACCACTCCAGTGACCTTTTGGATTGTCGCTATAAATAGAGTGTATTTCCACTCAGAATCTATGTTACAGAGCCCAATGAATTATTTAGTAGCCCAATCCAATGGGCAAGTTTTTCATTCCTCCATGCTGATGGCTCAAGAACAAAAAGACGGAGAACAGTACCAACATGAGCAGTTCAGCCAACAACACCAAGCTTACACTTTAGCCTTTTGTCTGTCAAAGTTTCACAATCACAATAGCATCACGAGCATCCGGTCTCTGGCAGATCATTTTGTGAAGTGAACACAGCTCGGCGGAGGAGACGGGCATCTCTGGGTGACTGGGCTTCACTTTTGTGAGCTTCCTGCCTGTGGTGACTACGTACCAAGACCAGTGTCAGCTCCCTGTGCATGATACTGTAAGGCTGGTTCTAACTCAGGCTTGACGATGCTATCAGTTTGTCTCCATGTTATCACACCCCTCTGACACCTGCCACCAACGCTACCTCCATTGCCATTCTCTTGCCTGTTTCTCTCCCCCCTCACCACACTTTTCTCTTGTGCCTCATCCGTCTCACTGCCAGGCGCTTGTCCACTCCACCTCACCTCTCGCTCCATGGCCAGGGCTGCCGTCAAATAACTTCATTAGCTTTCCACCTCTGTCACGCCGGCCTGCTCCCCCTCTGACAATTGGCTGCTGTTTTCTCCCGGACAAAAAAAAAAAAGCACAGGACTACGTGGGGCAGGTTGAGAACCCAACAATAGCTGACAGTGTGCTAGACACCGGACAGTGATACTGATGGCTGCAGTGGGGATGTATGGACCAGAGGTCACACACAAAAGGCCTGCCTGTATCTGCTCATGCAGAGCTGGAAAGCAAAAGACACATCAGATTAAATCTAGATGTTCACATCAAGACAAAACTGAGGACATTTTAAAATCAAAAACATTCTGAGTGAAACACGGCCCTCACAGTATTGTACTCATGAACATACATTAGGTGAACACAAAAATGATATCTATAGCTATGACAAAGACGTAAAAATGATGGGGAACAAAAATCAGCATTCACATAAAGTACTCCGGGTTTTCCCTCTACGGCGTTAAAATTCTACCTCTGCATCATATTACTGGAGCAAAGCATTGCATGCAAGATACTCTCCCAGGAAAAAGATAAATAAGACAACTGCAGAAGCATCATGACAGATACAACACCTCCCACAACCCCCTGCATGCCAATTATTCACACCCAGCCAGGGTCAAGCTCGTTGTGCCTGTGTCACCGCAGCGGGGGGTTGGGGTGGTGTTCGGAGGGTGTGCAGTGCCCACTGTCATTATTAACTCAGGGTCCACTGGGCACGGGGTAGGGGCTGTGCATTTCAAAGTGCCTCGGTGGCTTTCATCTCTGAATCAAAATGTGGATCACACTGGATAGCTAACGGTTGTGTCAGCGTGCAAGGATAAAAATCAAAGGGATCAGTATAACACTCAATGGAAAGCAGAGCAGCCCAAAAAATGATATGCTTATTATGTCAGAGGTCAGGAAGAGTTCACTGGCTTTTTATGCCTGGGGAACTCGATGCAACTCCCTCTTTGCCTCTTACTCCCTCTCCCTCGCTGTCACTTTATCTGTCTCTTGTTTTTTTTTTTTTTTTTTAATCTTTCCCTCTGCAGCTTTTTATACGTTTCCCCCTCACCCCCCTCTCATAGGCCTAGTGGGATTGAGGCACTGAGACAGCAGTGTAAAAGCAGGAGGGATGAGCTGCTCGTGTCCATACTCAATCTGGGTTGGCAGGGAGGTCAAAAGAAATAGAGTCTAGAGGTCCCAGGAGGAACTTCCTCACCTCTCCCTCCCTGGCTGCTCCGTGGCATGGATAAGTCTCACAAAGATCTGAGCCCACTTCCTCTCAGTTTCATAACCTTCTTTCTTTAATTCCACCCCTCAACAAAGCGAGAACTTTGTGATCAAAGAAGCAGTATTCATTAAAACCCATCATCATGCATTCAAGTTCAACATCCTCTCGTCCTGTCTTTTTATATCCTCCCTCACTCTCCTTGAATGATGCCCTGACTAAGATGTCCGCCACTTGACACTGGACTGACACTGCAAGGAGCCATCTTGGGTCCTCCGGGAGTTGCCTGGGCTTGATTGTGCAGTCTGGGAGTGAAGTGCAACTGGCACCCAGGGGGCATCCATGTGGAGCCGGGGCGTGCAAGATCGAGGGGGAGTTAACTAAGCCGGCCCAGTCCCCGTGCATCCTGGCGGGGTCACAGGATGGCGCTGAGGGCGCTAATCATTTCAAATTATGAATTCCTTTTTAATTATGAATTATGCATAAATTTTTAATTAATCTAATGTTCCCAGGGTTTTTTCCTCCCATCCTTGCTCAAGATCTCAATCTAATTACACAGCATTAAGTGGAAGAGTGGCAGTTGTAGCCTCGACCCTGGCGCTCAACCTCGGTCAACCTTTTTTCATCAATCTTGCCATTGTCTCCAAGCTCATCCTTTGATATTCTGCAACATGGTGAAATGCATCTAAACATGGCCTGGACTTTGTATACCTGAGGACAGCATGTTTGTCAAGTTTGTATAGTTTTCTGAAAAAACATTCAGTATCATTAAGTTATAAAGCTTCAAACTGCAACTTTACTAATAGTGGAAAATATTACACTATGTGACAACTGTGTGTAAAATGTAGTATTATGAAGGCTTCTCTATTCTCAGACAACAATCTTTAAGTCCATTTATGTATTGTTGCAATCCTCACTCAGCAACCTTGGAAGAAAATTCATCACCATTTTGTCAGTCATAATACCTACACACAAACAAAGAATACTGCAAGCAGGAGGAAGATGCCTAGAGGTTACATTCCCTCGACTCCCCTGACAACTGACAAGATGTGGGTGAGGAAAATTAATCCTTCGTTGACTGCTTTCGAGGTGCCCTTGAGCAAATCATTTAGTTCCCAACTGCTTTAGTGAAGCTAATCAGTGGCCAGCAGCAGAGAACTGAGAATGTACTACTGGGCAGCTAATAAGTGTCATTTTTAAACAGTGGGCAATCTTGGCTGGATAAATAATGTAAAAAATGGTGAAAGAATGTGATATCATCTGGGTATTGTAATGACTCATTTTAAGTAAATAAAGTATATTCTAAAAATGAAAGATTATACTGCATGTGCCCTGATGTAGGGCTATATATTGGTACTTAAATAGATTTTTACGTGCATATTCCACTCTGCTGCAGCCAATGGTGTGTACAGTGGTGAATGTGGGGGATTGCACTTCAATTGAAAAAAAACACTATTTAAAAAATAAAATTTAAAAAAATAATCAGACCTGTTGTCTACTTGAGAGAAAAAGCTCACTATCGGACTAACTTTAGTTGTCTTATCCTCTCATGTTATGCTTGGAATCCATGTATTACCCTAATATTGTGTCTTCCCTCTTGCTTGTTCCAACACATCTTTGTTGTACATAAGAAACATCATGATACCAGTGAACAAATCAGATGTTCACGGCCCAACAGTCTCCACCATTTGTGCATGAACTTTGCATCAACCACTGAGGTGTGTCATCTTCTGAAAACATATTTATGGATTCAGATCTCTCCTTCCTGTGTTCATCCCAGTGCTGCATCAGCTGAGCAGGTTCTATGGTGATCTCATTCATATTCAAGTTTTTAACAGGAACCTACAGTGTATATTAAGCATCCCAGCAAGATGACGTTGTGCTAAAACTTGAAACAGAAACACTTTTCTCTGTGTAAATTCCACTAGATATTGGATGCATGCAATCAATGAGCGAAGTGTCTGTGTTCAAAATGTTACTCCTAACCCAGGTGCAGGCATGTGGTATTTTCAAGACAAGACAAATTTGTGCAAAGGCTAAAAGTCCATGACCTACTTTTGTTTCTCATATTCATGGGAAAGACACTGAAAGCAAGGCTGTGAACAAACCGGTGTGCAGCTAAAAGCATGCATGATATCCCTAATATGCACAGTAATAGTTAAGCAGCTACCCCTGCAAGACCCCAGCATTGCGATTTAGTGCGTATTGTGTAAACGATTTCTATTCATTACACTGTTTAAAGAATAACACCGGTGGGAATTTACATTGTTATCCTGTGCTAATGCCCATAAAACGTCATAATGCATTAATGTATGTACGACTGTAAGGCTAAAACTGTCTATTCACTGCATGTTTGAACTAACTTCCAGACATTTTGGGTTCCCATTGTTTTAAAATCCATTAAAAACAGTTCAGAGATGTACTGCGGCCTTGACCTGAAACGATAAACATAAAAAGTGTTTACACTTCTTACGAATGTTATTTCTGGTGACGGCGGAGAATCAAAACAAAACTTAAGGCGAAGAGGAGACAACATCTAGAAGGAGATCAGCACGGATGTCTTCATATTCAACTCTTGAAGAACTGAAATACTTGTGATGAAAGTGCAACTGCAATGACTAGAGTTACAAAGTCAAGTTGAGAAAACAGCACAATAAACAAAACAATTATGAATTACAGGAGTCACGCCACTAGTGCGTCTGTGTAAGCTGTTTTTCCATGTATTTTTAAAAACCACATTACCTGACGCAATCTGTCTTGCATCTGGAATGAAGCAACTGAACGTAGTACTGTCCATACCTAAAACTATAAATTCTATAGGCTCTTACATGATTCTGCCATTATACAGGTTCCCAAGAAGGTCTGCACTGACTGAATTAGAGCCAATAGGGATAAGTCAATCAATTAGTTCACTGAAAGAAAATAAATAGTAAAAAAGTTTTATAATATATTAATTGTTGAAGTAATCTTTAAAAGCAAAAATTACCTAGTTCTAGCTTTTGAAATTTGCATATATGTGGTTTTCTTGATATTGTATGATAGCAAACTTAGTATGTTCAGATTTTTGACTTCTGAATGTCATAATGAGCAAAATAAACGAGGTTGGATTTGATATTTGTTGACATTCTCATGGAGTAATTGATAAAAGAATAAAAGAAACTGTTACTAAATGAAATGATGCAAACCTGAAAGCTTCATAAGCAGGTCAGTGGCCGTTTTGGTAGTGATGTCAGGGCTGAAGAGCGAGGCTGTGGTTGGACCACTAGGACTGGATCTGACCCCAACTCCAGGTAGATCCAGGGAGTTGGCGCTGCTGCTGGGACGGTCCCTGCAGATGCTAAAGGGTGAGAGCACAGACAGGTCTCTTTCCTGTGGCTCCTCCTTGATGTGGACATGATTGGAGGAAGCCTCAACCGGAGGCGACGTCTGCTGCTGAGTGTCGGAGTGCAGCGGGGACACCTCTGTCCCCCTCAGGTCTGTGGAACCACTGTCACCCATCAGGGAGCCCTCGCCCTCTGTGTCGGTGGTGAGCTCCTCTTTCACCTTGACGTCTGTGCGGGGGAAGTGCTGGTGGCAGCGCATGTGAAGCTTCAAGCTGAAGTGACGGGAGGAGGTAAAGGGACAGAGTTCGCACTGAAATGTCTCACCCCGGTCCTGGTGCTGATGTACCTGTAAAAGGAGGACAGGTTTAAGTGTCAAATCACTGCAGGACACCAGGAGGACAGCAAGGGTTATTTGCTTCCTTCCAGTAATATTTGTCTTGAGGATACAGCAAACATGCAGCAGAGTTAAATCCTGCAGAGGGTATGTCAGCAGCATACCTAAAGCATGCTTCTCATTTAATTTGAACAATTATTTTCCAAGAGCAATAATAAGCACTGATTAGAAAAGACATGGTGGGGTGACAAGAGGTGAAGGGTAACAAGATGAAAAAAATCTATATTATCTAACCTTCATGTGGGACTTGAGATTGTCTTTTCGAGCACAGCGGAAGGGACACAGCGGACACTGATGGCTTTTCAAGCCCGTGTGGATGACCATGTGTCTCTTCCAGTAGCTCTTGCGTTTGATGACCAGCCCACACACAGGACACTGGAATGGTTTGCCACCATCCTCAGGGGAGCCTTGAGGGAACCAAAAGACTGTAAGCATTTACAAGAAATACCCAATGACTGTCAGAATCGAGGCTTGAGTCTTTGGTGCATGAAAAAGCATGCCGTTTTACTAAAATGTACCTTTGTTATTGTAAAGAAATGCAAAATCATCTCTTAAATAAGTGAGTAACTCAGAATATGCACAGATCAGAGACAATGTCTGCACACCTAATGATGAAAACCATCAAGGGAAATGCCAGCTGGAAGCAATGGAACAATGAAAGTAAAAACTCAGGCATGTTTTAGTATCTCGATTATTGTTGTTGGCTTCATATCCGGCATCCATTACTGTTTAATTGGTCTTATTAGAAAGAGGCATGATTGCATTACAAATTCTACAAGGGCCTGTCAGGATGGCTTCATAAGTATTCTAGTGCCGTTCCTTGAAAAACATCTGGTAATCAGTGTTTGGTGAAATTACTGTGCTCAGCCATTCATTGACCTGAGGTGTAAAACCTCGAGACTGCCTATTTGCAACAATAAACCGCCATCTGCGGCCCAACCTCTCCAAGCACAGCAGAGATCACAATGCAAAAATGACTTCTGCTTACTCCAAGTTGAGGCAAATGAAGCAGAAATAAACAGGAGGGAAGAAAATGTGTGTGAGTTTGTTGTCTCAGTCTTAAAATGTCTATTTCCTACATAATCACAATCGTGTATCAGAAAAAGAGAGCAAGTTTCCCTCAACCTACAGAGTGCAGAACATACCCATGTGATACAGCTTTATAGAGGAACCGGCAAAGGACGACAATAAAACAAGACGGCATGACAGTCAATAATCAAGGTCACATTTTTCAGTCTGGCGACCAAACAACTACCTGCATTTTTACAGTGCTGCTCGACCTTGACGGCACGACGGGTTAGAGCATACCCCCTTTTTAGCATGCAGATCACAGAATATTACATCGACTGCCTCATCTGTCTGAAGTCAATTTGATCCAGCCATTTTAGATTTGGCGGGGTTGCGACACAATCCCTCAAAAGTGCCCATCCATCTCCCGGAAAACATTCTGTTCTCCCTTAAGGCTACTTAGTTAGAGACTGCACTTTGAAGCTTTCTCTCTCCCTGTCCAAGAGTGAGATCTTTGTGTGCACCCTTGTTTGGTTTACATGTCTACAGTACACTCTTACAGATTATACTGGATGGCCATTTGTGAATAACAGAGAGAGAGAGCATAAGAGGGAAAAAGGAACCAAGAAAGAAAGAGAGTGAGTATGTACACGCATCTGTATCCAGTCAGTGGAAAGTATGATGCGTTTGGCCTTAAGTCTGCTGTGCTGATCAGTGCAGAGGGCTCTGGTTAGCGGGGGCTGAAGCCAGGAGGAGGCTGCCGAGATGGATATGGACTCCAGGGCTCCCTGCTGTGCCGAGCACACACTGACGGCCCCCTTTTGGCAGCACGCACATCCGAGCACAAACGAGCTGGTGGGGGAAGGCAGTGAGGTCTCAGTCGGAACCCCCCGTCGAGCCCACAGACCATTTCCCAGACTAGAAGGCCAGCCAGGGCTGTTTTCTCTCGGCTATGCTCTCTGCTCGGCTGACAGTTAAGCTGAGGCTACACTACTTGCTACTTCAGCGCCAGTGAGGTGAGAACAAAACCATTACAAAACTAGAGAAAACATGTCATGGAAGTTCAGAGCTGTGCTTTTCTGATGGTGTTTTGGTGACAAGTAAACCTACTACTGCTAGTGTCCCACACAATGACAAAGGAGACCTCTATCTGTTTGGAGTTGTGGTTACATAGCAAAATACTATTCAACAGTAATAATTTGCATTTCATCGTCTTGGATCTTTCGTAATGCTAAATGGGGAAAAGCATAATAATTGCAAAAATATTTCTCTTAACTATCAGTTAAATTTGTATGAATGCTTTTCAAAAGAAAAGGGCATAGTGAAGGAGGAAAACTTTCTGTAAAAGAAGTGCTGCTGAAATGATCTTTCACATTTCCTGTTATTCTCTACACAACCCTACTGTTACTAGACTTAATTGTAGCAGCATTGTTTGGGCTTAATTTGGCTGATTGTGTGATTAACACAAAGCAACAATTGAATGTGCTTTAGTGATTTGCAACTGTCACTTCCTTGAAGAACAAATATTTTCAAAATGGAAAAATATCTAAATGTAGCTGAGTAAAGCTGAGCTGTCATCTCTATCGGTGTGATCATTATATTGATTAATGTATTATCATTCTAATGATGTTTTACTGATTTCAAAATGTGTATTATGACTGTATTTTACATTTAGATTACCTGCTTGGTTGTTGGGTTTGCATCTGCCCTTTGGAGTAGAGGGCAGCAGCAACTCTAGGCTCTGGGTGGGCGTAGAGGGCGTGGGCGCCTTCTGGTTCTTGTCCAACAGGGGCTTCACATCCTCTTGGAGGACCCCAGCAGTTGCCAAGGGAGAACCTTCCTTCTTCTCTGCCAGCAGGTTTCCTGCTGCCCTGGCGGCCACCTCTTTGAGCAAGGCAGCAGAGGAGGTCATTGACACAAGTGAGAGAAAGGAACTTGCTGAGGATTGGTGGTCCGTAGCAGCACTGGTCGTTGACGAGGCTTGGCTCCGTTCACTCACTTTCTTGGAAAGTGCAGCAAGGGTGGAGCTAGCTGACTGCGGGCTAAACGGAGAATTGAAGGCATCAAAGCGCACCACGTCATCTCCTCGACCACCCCCTCCCAGGGTGGGCACTGCAGATGAGGCAGAGGTGGAGGAGGAAGAGGAAGATGTTGAAGAGGAGGCCACGGCATTTTTGTCTTGAAGTACAGCGTTTGCTGCTGCTTTTAACTTCTGGATTGCAGAGTCCGGGGACAGGCTGGAGCCGCAGGGTGTGGAGCAGCTGGCTGGTGGCCACTTATCTGCAACACCTGCCCATACAAAGCCACTGCCATTGCTAGGGGTGACAGAGTTAAAAGGGTCGAGGGGCTCTTGCTTAATGTTGGTCACTGAGGGTGCCAAGGAGGCTGGTGAGGCTGAGCCACTGTTATTGTTGTTATTGGCCAGTTTTCGGGCAAGAGCACTTAACTGCTGGGCATGATGGGAAGATGGGGACAGCGTCAAAGGTGGGGCTAGAGCTATTGGAGGAGACTCCCCCCCAGCACCTCCTCTGGATGACCGACCCAGGAGCTCCCCGGGGTCAAGTTTCAGTGACCCTGCCTCTAGGAGGCGCCGCAGGTTGCTGCTGAGCGGTTTTCCTAGCGCTCGAGATGCCGCCTCACCATACAGTGATGACACCACGGAGGAGAGTGTGTCCTGGGCCGTGAATGCACCTCCATCCAGTCCAAGAAGTTCCAAAGAGGCACGATGGACGGGTGTGGGGCAACCCAGTGAGCTCTCACCTCCACAGGTATCGTGTTCCCCGGACCCAGCGCTGACTCCAGGCCGTTCATCAGGAGAGGAGCCCCTGGGCAGGAGGAGCTCATCCTGGGTGTCTCCAAAAGACGACGACTCTGAGCGTGTGTCAGAAGCATGCCCAAACCAGCCTTCCTCCTCCACAGCACCGCCATCAGGCCCTCCGTCCTCATTGCTGTCCACATCTGAAAGAGAAGGGCAAACCTGACAATTTAGTCAGCAGCAACAGTAATAAATGCATTGCAAGTACTGTGACAAAGTTATCACCATGTTGCTCTCATGAACAGACTAGACATTATTTTTCTGGCAAACACTTGGAAAATTACAACCTGTTTTTAGGTGTATGTTAATGATGTTGGCAAGCAAATATCAATCTGTACAATGTGAAGCCTAACTGGAAGAACCATTTTTCACATCCAAATAAAGAAGCCCAAATCAAATGGCATTTTAAAGTGGCAAAAATACATTAGACTGCTCAGCAAGGAGACCACTAAAATGACTTCCAGCTCAAAGTCAACCTTTTTCTTATATAATGGCAGCTTTTCACAAGGCACATCCAAGATGTTTGAGTAATTTAGATTTTCTGTCCTTTTTTTAACCATATTTTTCCCACCCTTGGTCTGGAAGAGCCTAGTAAAGGGGTTGCCATGACAACGGGTCCTTCTGGGAGGCTAGACAGCAAAGATTAGGGTAATGGAGGTTACAGAACTAGATTAATATTCATGAGCCTCCAGATACCACCAGGGAGCCAATAAGGATAGGGTTAAGGTCACCAAGGGTCATTAATATACACTTCATGTATCAATATTCATAAGCAAAACATTACAGCTTGCCAGACAAGGGCGAACAAAGAAAAGTGAATATTCCTGATACATATTAACAAACCTCCATGAGAATATGTCAAAAGCACCAAGTCTGGGTGAAACAAAATGTCAAAACTGACATCTCTTGTTTGGGTTACTGTACACTATCTTGCAAAATGTGATAGAAAAAAAAACAACTTGAGATTTATGAGAAAAATGGGTACTCGTATGGCTGCAAAATTGTGAAGCAATGAAAGAATTGTTTATGTCTCACACACCAACATACATATATCCTCACACAACAAAAAGCCGTCTTCACCCTCACGACCCTAACAGAGGCCTGGTGGGGCTGCTCTCTGTTTACAGGCTAAGGCAAAATGGTTGCCAGGCAACCCAGCCCAGCAACCTGTTAGGATCATTAGAGTTGGCTGACATCTGGCCAGCGTGGCTCACTATGGTCTGCAAAGGTGACCACAATCACAACCCACAATGACCACTACTCTCATGCTGCAACAGATACAAACAAGGCTTCCACATTTTCAGATATCTTCTCATCTCTGTTACAATAACACACAACTAAATGCTGACAGAGAAAAAGCTGTCAGAAACCAACTCAGCAGGTTATGTTATAAAATTTTGCCTCAGTCTGTCTGTACACCAATGTCTAGTAGATGCCTAGATGGACAATGAAGGCTGTATGTTTAGAGACCCATGGGCGTACAGAACATGCATGACCCTTCTCAATTCCTAAGACTGCTATTAAAGCGAATGAAAACACCAAAACGCACTGATTGTGAACCCAATTTACCATGCTCCTTGAAGCCATTTCACCACCTGAGCAGGGTTAACAGGAATAAAGAGCGCGAAAGGGAGAGAGAGCCAGTGAGTCATGCAGGGCAGGGCTTGACCCATTTCCATGTGTCATGCGAAAAGCAGCAAGAGCCACTAATGGCCGTAATGTGGTTAGAGGGAAATCGCTAGATTGCTGACCCAAGGTCTCAGCTTTGAGGCTGAACTCTATTGCTTCCTAGGTTCACTCTTAAACCTCAGGGTTAGGTGCAGCGGAACACAACACTACGTCACTAGGCTTCTGGCTGATTGCTACAGTCCACTGATGCACTCCAGTGGCATGGCTTTGTGTGTCACAGGCGACTCACCCCCGTCGGCAGAATGATATTTCCCAAGGTCATGGTCTCCGGCCTAAGCTCTAAGGGGGCTTCATTGGAGCTCTGTACTCGTGGCTGTTGCTGTATACCTACCACACGCATGTAGACAAACATATGCACGTGCTTACACATATTTGAACTACAAACACACAGCCAAGAATGTGATTTAATGCTGAAGTCCTCCCTGTGCTGCATTTTTTTCTGACACACATTCAACTGCTTTGCCTCCGGAGCGGTGGCTGGCTTGGTGACAGTAACTGCAAACCCCCCCCCCCCAGTGATGGAGACATGGAGATACGGGCTGAGACGGCAAGCGTCTGCCACTGAAAGGGAACCATTTAGTGGTGTAATGGCGGGGATGACTTGCATGTTGAGACAAACAGCTGCGGGGTGCTCAGCAGTCTGGATCTGTTATCACTCACACATGGATGATTCACTGGTGCAGCGGTGGGGGATTTTCTCTCTGGGCCACAGAGATGTATAGCGCCACCACATTATAGACAAAGAGAAACCTATATCAAATCAATGTCCGGGCTCAGGCTACATAAAGGGAAGGCCAAAAGGCTTCAAGCCTGGCCAGAATAAACTGCCTTGAGCTTGGCCAGAGATGCACATAAAATATTCTGACTGAGGTCCTCTGTAAAGTACAATGTTTGGAAATCTGCAGTGTTAACTTGTCACAAAAAAAGAAACAGGGAGCTCACAGCCTGTAACAACATCTAAAAACAGTTGGACATTTCAGGTAGCAGAGTTGTTCATTGTTTCACCATGCGGTGCTGTCAACAATCTCCATTTGTGAACTTGGCAGGATTATATCGGCTGTTACTTTTCTAGGTCAGAGGGGGTGCACGCATGTGTTTGTGCATGCACAAACATACAAGTTCAACACAAGACTGTCCGATTAGAGCTAACCTTGTCACACAGAATGATCGCTAGTAAGGGAGAGGGTGTGAGTTAAGATGGGAGAGGAGAGCAAGGGGCTACAGTAAAGGTAGGTTAAGAGGTCACCCACCACATGACTTGTGTGAGGCTGCTGACTAACATATTCCCTCTGTTTCTCTCACACACACACACACACACACACACACACACACACACACACACACACCTATACACAAAGCTACTCTGTTGGTTAGTCAGGCATGAAAATTGGCCTCACTGACCCCAGGTCTGAACAGGGTAGAGAGGGGGAGAGGAGAGGAGAAGGCGAAGGTAGGGACAGACAGAGGGATGGTTAAGGGAGGGGCTGATTTGGCTGGGTAGGCAAGAAGAGGAGGCCATTAGCCGATTAAGGTTGGAAGGGGGTGCATCAATACTGCGCCGATGTCAAAAGGAGAGCCATGCCCCTGAGCTAATATAAGAATGAGAGAGAGGGAACAAGAGATGGAGAGAGACGCAGCAGGGGTCAGGGAATCACTGAAATCGCAAAGATCACTGACCGCAAAGCCCTATAAAGCGAAGAGACATGAAAGACAGCCACAACATACTGACAATAAAGCAATCACATTTACATCACCAAAATGATTAGCCTCTCCTTGCTGCTAAGGCTGGGACGGCAACGGTGGTATGTGTGTCTTTTCGGGTGGGTTAAGGAGATAGGGCAGGGGGTGAGGACGTAGGAAGGAAGGCAGTGCGTATGGATGTGGTGACGAAGGAGCCGTGATGGTAATTAAGTGTCCGGCTGGGCCCTGGCGGGGGCTGCCTCGGCCGCGGGCTATGCTAATGAGCACGCCCGGTGGTCAGAGCTGCCTTATTAGCGCTTGCTGGACAATATGCTGGGAGAGATGCAATAGTGGCGGGCTCACGTCTCTGCAAATGACTAACAGTACTCCCAAGGAGGAAGGTAATTCCATTAATTGGGACACACTGGATCAGGATCACCTCCCTTTCTTTTTTTTTCTCCATAATCTCTCACTTGCTTGATCTCTTTCACACCCACATGGTCTTTCTTTTTTTTTTTTTAATCTCATGCTTATCTCCATTCATCCCATTCCTTCTTTCTCTTATCTCCATAACTGGGAATGCAAATTTTAGCCCCCCGACACATCTGTCCCCGTGAAATTATGTGTCATCAATCTGTTAAATGCTGTTGTTTCTTCGCAGGAACAATGCGATTATCACTCCAGAGTTTATTTATCATGTTATTTCCATTAGGAAGCTGATGAAACATGACAGCCAACAAGAAAATGGATGGGCAAGGTATGCGATTGCAGACACAAAATGTCACACAACACAGAAGCCAACTTATTTACTTGTGTTGAAGTTAGTGGCAGTGAGATGGCCTGTCCCTTATATTGCAATGTGACACCACTCCTGTAAATTACACCATTTATAACATGCACCCATTACATAAACTGTTCTGTTGAAGCAGTGCCTACATATACAGAGTATATGTAGTCTGTTATATTGTGGTACTCAGAGACTTTACTTTCTTTTAACTTCAAAAACTGGAAGCTATTTTTCTTCCATGCACGAGTAACCCAAACTTTTAAACACACCTATAGCTATTAATTATGTTGACACAATGTCTTGACCCCGGAAAAACAAATCCTCCTGCGTATTGATCATGGATCATGTTAGACATGGAAATATTCAGTTCAAACATCATGAAAACTCAGAATAGACTTCTCCCTTTCTACTCCCTACTGTCTGTGTTCTCCTGTCCAACTGTTAGTCTGTGACAAAGACATAAAGAGCCCATCTTTTAGTTGGAATCTGAGGTGAGATGATACTCTCGGTGAGGATCAGGGTTCAGGCAGCAGGGCTATATATAATGGTGGTTGAGTCGTATTGAAATGTAGTGCAAATTACCATCTGTGTATTTTCGGCCTTGGCCTCCGTGGTTTGTGGGTACTTTGGGCGGCATGCCAGAGGTGAAACAGGAAGGAGAAGTGTTCTTGGAAGAGAATGAGACAACTGAGAGCCTGAGACCTCTGAAATTCCTCAATGCAGATGAAGTGCACTTTACCCCCTGGTTTATTTTTCCCTTCCATTTTTAGCATGTCATGTTAAAAAAATACTTGCTCATAACCTCAGATGTGTCATCAAAGCTATGGGCCTAAACTGCTTGAGGGAGAGAGGTGGTATATCTTTTGCAGCATAAACTGAAGCATTGCAAACTTTAGCAATATGTGAGATAAACATGTATCCAGCACTAAAAATGTGGAAAATACTGCAAATCAGAATGTCATTCCTATGTTTCTGTTACATGATTTGGACAGACCATGTACATGTGTTTCTATTATAGCATTTCCAAAACACTTTACATTGTATTTATTTGCTGCCTAAAAGCGCCATGTATGAATTCAGTTCAAGTGCATTAAGCTGTGCGGTTATTGTGGCACCTGCAGTTATAAGTTAACTGAGTATAGTGAGACATATATTACAATTTTTCACTTCACTTAAGAACACCCTGTCGCTGAGGACATAAAACATCTTCCTAAATGATCAGGATTATCATTTTAGCTCTAAACTGCAGCCCAGGCTTGAAAACTAACAGCATCACCCAGCTAATGACACTAATTGGTGAGTGAAAACAGGCCAGTATTCGCTACTTGTCACAGTCCCAAAAACAGCATCAGAATATTTGAAACGTCTACTGCACATCTATTGAGACTGTCAAATCTCATCGTTGTCTACCAACCCCCATTTCAAGTGAGTCGGCAAACGGCACTTTCTAATCTTTGTACCATACTGTCAGAGACGTTCAAGGTCACGTAAGTGCATTTAATAATTGTAAAGAAATGTGCAGAAAAAGAAGAATGATGATGACAATCCTGCCCGAGTGGCGCATTCATGTGCCATTGTACACTGTCGATACACGCGGCCCTCCTGATCAGAGATCTGTGGATACGTTGCTGTTTCAAAGAGTATCGTGGCCAAACTACGTGAGCTCTCAAAGGAGGATTTCAGAAAATAAAACTGCTATTTGCACTTGAAATGCTGAGTATGCCATATAATTATATGAGTTCAACTTCTACTCTGATATTCTGGTGTTTCCAAATGATTACTTCATTCCCAAGGGAAAGAGGATGAAGAATAAAACAAACAGTTACACAGAAAATGCTATTAAAATTATGCATTGCGCACAACGGAACCATATGGATTAAGTAAGGGAAATTAATTCAGTTACCAATCATTGTTTTGGGAAATTACATCTTTTGATAGTTCTATGTTTCCTTAAACATTCTATTATTCCTCTGATATATACTCATATGCTGAAACAATATTACATTGACTAGATGGAAGCAATCTCCAGAATCTGTGCATCCAATGAGAGACACCTATTAGCTGGGCACAGGCATTTTAAATGCATTCCCTTCACAGTCTCATCTTATTCTGATGAATAGAGGCTTTGCATTGCTGCACCATATTAAAAGCTTTTAGTGTTATTGTGTGCTGCATGTCTCATCTTTTTCTACTTTAGTTAAATGAGGCCTTTCAAACAGGCTATATATATATATATATATATATATATATATATAGATATATATTTTATTATTTTTTTTTTTTTTTAACTATTCTTTTTATTTAACCTTTATTTAAAAAGGAAAAAGACCCATTGAAATTAAGAATCTTGTTTACAAGAGCGTCCCGGCCAAGATGGACAGCAGGTCAATTTAACAGGTTACAGATTTACATGCATACAACAATTCAAATAAGGTTGGAAAATACGTGTCACAAGTCATTAATGTCAATAATCAAACAGGGGCAATGTGAGTCAATTGTAACATGTACACCCGCATAATATAACATCACTTCTTCATGTGCTATCTGAGTGGCAAAGGCAAACATGCTAGACTTCTATAAACCGGGAAACCTGGGTCAGTAAAGACAGAAAATAAATTAAATGCAATAGAAACAGCAATGATCTGTACATGGCCAGTGGTCATAAAACACTGATCAAATTTAAAAGGACTTCAACAGATGTTCTCATTGTCTGCGGACAGGTTTGAAAAAGTATTTAATCTTACTGTATGTTTCATTCGGAGACCTCAGTGCCTAAGGTTAAGCAGCATCTGCAGAGGTATTGTTACAGCTTACATCTCCTGGAACATCTTCATTAGCCTTTGAAATCTTCCTCAACCTGTTTGTGAAATTGCTTTTAGTTTTGAAGGCGAGTGTTGCTGAGAGAAAAGTGACTGCGGTGGCTTACGCATACAGAGCCACTCACTCCTTTCTTAACAATACGCTATTCATACACAAATAGCTAACAGCATATAGGACCATTAATGGCAGCCAAACATGATGTAAATATTTTGTTCAACATCAGAAAGTACACAAATATAAACACTTTCTCATCTATTGTATTTAGAAAGGCATTCATTATTATTTTGGCCCAGATACGGTCGTCAGTTTGCTGGTTTGTCAACATGGTAGGTGCAGTCGTGATACATGCAAGAGTACTGCGCAGTTTAGTTTGGCCTCCAGCAGTGTGCAATAGCTTGTCTAAATACATTCCTCCTACTTTTGTGGCTGATTTCAGTTGTGAATATGAGCTGCTAATAAAATCAACACAAGACACAGCTAAACCACAATGTGGCTCACTTCATGCTTGAATTTGCTACCAACAGTAATGGACATTATGTTTGTGTTATGTGAAGTTGCTGTTTTAATGACAGCCAGATTAAACACAACACAGCCATATATCCTTAGCATGAGCCAATAAGTCATGTTTCTGCCAATCGCAGGAGCTTTCTGAAGGTTCAGGACCTTCTAAGGCAGGGATGTCAAACATACGGCCCGTGGGCCAAAAGCAGCCCACCAGAGGGTCCGAGTCGGCCTGCAGGATGACTTTGTAAAGTGTAAAAATTACAAAGAACACATTAAATGCAATTTGTAAATTTGTAAAATTATAAATTTAAAATAATTTCTAGACCATGACAAGTTGTTTTGATCATAAAGTAAAATACTATATTGCTCATTGTTCTTGTGTCTCAGTAATACTGTCTTGTTTTTGTTGATTTTTTTTGTCTTTTGTGTCTGACGTTTGTCATTTGTCTCACGGTTTTGTCATTTTGTTTCTCGTTTTTTTTGTTTTTTTTTGTCTCACGTGTTTTTTGTCTTATTTTTGTCATTTTGTATTTTGCTTCATTCAATTTTTTTGTATCATTTTTGTCGTTTTGTTTCAGGCTTTTGTCGTTTTTTGGCTCATTTGTGTCATTTGTGTAATTTTTTGTCTCATTTGTCTCGTATGTCTCGTTTTTTGTCATTTTGTTTCTCGCCTTTTTCGTTTTGGATCTCATTTTTGTAATGTTTTGTCTTATTTTTGTTAGTTTTTGTCTTTTTCAAAGTAAAATATTATATTGGTCAGTTCCAGATACCTGACTAAATGTTTTGTGCCTTTGTAGATAATCTGTGATCTGTAAGTTGTAATGTGTAAATCATAAACTGAGACATAATGTTGTTGAAGTTTAATTTATTCAACTGTTTGTTCATAATGTTTTGTGAAAAGATGGTTTCTTAAACGAGAATATTTTCAGAAAGTGCTTTTGTACACTAAAACAATGATCAAATTGGGCTGAATGTTGCCCCTGAACTCAGATGAATTTGACATCCCTGTTCTAAGGTGTGGCTTTCAGAATTCAACATCCCAGACTGGTCAAGTGCACAAACATTTTCTGCATTCTTGGTATACACACACAACTTTTATCAAAACACAATTGTTGCTTCTTGGAAAATTGCAGTTTGTGGAGCTCTTCGTGAAAAGGTGGCTTAACCCTTTAACGTTCTGCTCAACCATTTGGTAGAGCACATTTTGATTCACTGTATCTTATTGAAAAATATGTTTTACTTAATTCCACCTGTTTCAGCCATCTCTACCACTCATTAGCTACCACCCTGAGGTACATTATACTAAAAAAAGTCCAGTAGATGTGACTGTGTTTTGAAATAGCATGCAGAGGAAGTTAGTCTGCTCACAGGAAGTTAGCATGAGCAAAATCACTCCTCACATGAGGTCTTTGTTTGCTGTGATTTTCAAAGGTAAAGTAATACTTTTGACATATTATGGTGCCTAAGGAGTTGCTGAACACAACTGTGTCATTTGAAATGTTTAAAAAAAAAAAAAGGTTTAAAAGGGTAAAATAATTTTTCTCATTCGTTTGGCAGAGGTCAGTATTTTAAAAACCGCTGGGTCTCTTCATAAAAAACATTGATTGTTGTTATTAGTGCCCCAAAGAGGTAAGAAATATAAAGAAATTTTTTCACTGCCTTTTTCTTGGTGAGGATGTTAAAGGGTTAAGTTACTGAATCCCTAACTAGAAGATAAATACTGCCATCACTTTCAGTCTGAAACTGTAATCATAAAACTACTCCGACTTCCAACTATGCTCTATTAAATTGTTTTGGATTAATGTAAAACAGCTCCTTTAATACAAGTTTGTACATGCAATAAATGTTTGATAAAACATCTGAAGCACAAGACACACCACAGAGTTCAAGGAGTTTGCTAATGTTAGCAGCGGGGAACTGTAACAACCAATTTGCAGCAAACACTGGGAAAGTGAGAGGAAATGTCTGGAGACAACCCACACTCGTAAATGTAACAGAAGCTTTTATCCAGTACACTGCTCTTGATGACCAGCTGTGGTCAGTTGGAGATATTATGAGATTAGCCATCTTCTCAACGTACTGGAGCTCAAGAAGGAAATTCTACTGAAGCTGCATGATCAAACAGCCTGTTGCATGACATTTCAGTCTTCATCTTCGTCACTGACATTTGGACTGTATGCTACAGTGTTTTATCGAACAGCACTGGGCTCTGGGAATATTTGGTTCCTAATAGGAGCTCCCCAAAAACCTCACTGCTCACCAGCGGATACTTCTGGAAAAGACGCTATCTGTTCTGCCTCTGTTTGATGAGTTCACCTAAAATGTAAGCTCCTGTGATCCTTTGGCATCAGATGCGGTCCCTGCTGACTGTGCTTCAGTGACTTCTGTCCAAAGAAACAGATGCAGACCATCGCATGAAAACAATGAAGGAACCTTCACTGCAGCCATCAAGTGATGCTTTGCAGACACAGAAAAAAAACACTCTGCTGCATGGCAACTGTACTTGACCCCCTATAAAATGTATATATGTCTGTGCATGCATCGGCCTGTCTCTCTGCAGATTCTTCTCACTGTTGTTAGAGCTGTAATGTTATTATTAAATACTCGTATCAGTCCTCAGTATTGACAAGAACCCAAATGTAAACCCTTGTGCTGACAAAAAATAGTATTAATGCATCACTACTAAGTCTGAAACAGAGTTTATTCTGACTGGAAAAATAAAACACAACATAAAAGAGTACAGACCAGTACAACAACAGAGAGACAAGGCTTAACTGTATAAATAAATACTGAAAAATTAAACCAGCATATTGGTATTTCCATGACCGTGGTCTGAACAATTAACAGGACCGGGTCAACTTCTTTGAGGCCCTGGGCCACTGGATGATTTTTACTGACAAACTCTGTGCCAGATTTTTTATGTTATGATGAATGCTTCTTTGCTTGCAGTGTTTTTGGTAAAGATGAGTCATGGTTACTTTTTTATTGAATTGGTTTTACACACTCTGGTAAATAATCTAAGCAGCCAACATGGAAAAGAACAGAACTCCTCTTATCTTTGAAAGCAATCCTATTTGAAGCTCATTATGAAATGAATAAGAAAAACTACTCCCAGATACAACAGCCAACTATCATTTAGCATATTCCTAACAGACTATCTTTAAAAGAAGTACTGAATGTTAAAGTTCAAAATGTACTATGCAGTGCCTTGGAAAGTTCATTTTTCTTATGGTTTGTAGGTAAGTGTGTAGATTTTCTGATACATTTTTCTAAAAAATAACAACTGATTGCATATTTATATATTGCTATGAAAAAATAAATCAACAGACTGGGGTCTTTAAAGCTCACTTCTGCCAAAAGAACCGGTCACATACACATATAAGGAGGCACATTTTTTAAATTCAATGTTGCGGTAAGTCCTTTAATATACAACATTTCCTAATTTGTAATATTTTAGTTTACTTCAGGTTCTAGTTTGGGTTATGTGGTGCACACTATTGCTTTAATTTCTATAGCTATAGTCTACCCAAAATTTGTAATCATTTGCATTGCCATCATGAATCATAATTTAACACTCCCTTTTTGTGGATAAAAGCCAGATGCCAAGTCTGTCTGCAGTCGGCCTAAACACATAGGAACAGGCATATGTGGGTGGCATCCTTTGTGGAAGTGAACACAGGCAAACACATGCAGCACACTTAAAAAGACCACATATGGCAGAAAAAACTTCAGTGTTTTTACATGAGCATGTGTGAAAACTGCAAGATATTATGGCACTGACGTTATTTGTGCTCACAGCAGCCTACATTTTTAAATTATCATTCCTACAAACACTGTTGATAACTTGCTTTAAAATGTACTTGGGAGCATTAGATCTTGACTGACATGACCAGATCAATTTGCTGTGCTGTAGTGGTTGTTTTACAGGGTTATAATGTATACAGTACTTTCTGCAGACCGCCATGCATCAAACACTCAAGCCAAGAAAATGTTAATGAGTTCAATACAGCTACTATGGAGAGATAATAATGTTTTTTCAAGTATGGTTTAACTTGTAAATTTTTCTCCTCTCAAACACTGAGTAATTAGCACGGCAACTTGTCAACTAACACAATTCCCTCATGTATTTGCGTCATATTGGGCAAAATCTGTTATGAATGCAGTGCAGGCTACTATTTCAAAACTACTAATTATAAACCACGTGACAAAACGCATCAGATGCCATCGATTTTTCTTCTGGTTGACAAAGTTACCTCATTCCACCAAGACGTGGATGTTGCGCTAACTTCCTCAAAAAGACAGAGTGCATTCTTTAGAACAAGTGCAAAAAGAACGGGCCATCACCCTGCTGCGTAGTTTTCTGGCATACTGAAGCTCCTCACAGAGGTGATTGTGTGTCTGTGGAAGAGAAGTGAGAGAGAGTAGGAGGGTGGAAGGTGGGAGTGTGTACAGCGTCCATGTATTGTTTGTAAATCACCATACTGGCAAAAGGGACACTTGGCTCTATAGCAGCCAATCCACCCAGGGATACAAAGCAAGGTCTGGTGGGAGGTGGGGGTAGAGTGAGAGGTAATTTTATATGTGCATGTATGTATGTATGTATGTATGTATGTATGTATGTAAGAGGACAGTGTGTTAGAGCGATGGAGGCATCGTCTTTTGCAGACACTGAGAAAGGATGGTAGGGGAGAATGAGCAGAGGCGCAAGGAGGACGAAAGAGGGAGGGAATCTCGAGAATGGAGGGTGTCTTTTTTTATGGAGGTATTGGTTTGACGGCTGTTTGGCAGAGGCACCCAAGGCAGTGCCTGCTTGGATTTTAGCCTGTCACTTAGGACAGGGACACTAATCAGGATTGGTCCCGGTCCCTACTCCGGGAAAGGGGGAGTACTTTCAGGCCATTATTAAAAAAAACGGAGAAGGAGGGACCAAGAAAGGGAGAAGAATTGCTGTGGCACAGCAGGAAATGCTAGCCGCTAACCTCATTTACATGCAGGTCCAGGGAGAATCGGGGGAGAGCTTATTCCGTTTCCAATCTCCATGTTAAATGCTGGCCAGGGCAGCTGATGGGAATGAGAGGCATTGTTCGCCCCATGCTGCTCTCCCCCACTCCGTTACACCAATACCTGCCTCGCTTTCTTCACACTATTAAAAGAGACACTGCCTCAATAATTTCAATGTCAGCCTGAAATCTATATGAACCAGACGAGCTATGTATGCAGCTGTTTACTTTGAGCAGACTGTATACTGCAACCAAGCCTCACAGGTTTATCTGTTCTGTCATAACCAGGTTGTGACCTGAGGCTGCCGCATTCAAAGCCATCCTTCACCCACTGAGTCTGTTCTGTGGCATAATGATTGCTATGACAACCATCACTTAAAGCCACGGGTAGGTGGAGGAGAGATGTCAGCTTCTCGTCTACTCTTCTGATGATCTCATTTCTGGCTGGCAGGTACAACAAGGTCAAACCACTGAAACTGGAAAAGTGGCTGCTTGCTACATGCAAATGACAGAACCGAGTTTCCAAACAATTACACTGCCCCTGTCCAAATCAACATGGGGCTAAGCTTTGAGAACCACAAGGTGGGGGATAAAAAAAAAATCAGGGGAGTCAGAGAGAATGAGATGTAGAGGAAGGGATGGCTGTCTTTGGCCAGCTATGAGCACAAAGTCTGGCTGTGCGTGCCAAATGAGGTTTTTAAACGGTTTTTCTGGGAGGATCTGTGCTAATCTAGAAAACCTTCTGGAGGAAGTGCAAATACATCTGCTGCTGACCACTCCCCTGTAGAGCACGAGGGATTAATGACATGGCAATCTGAACCAACATGGACCCCATTCAAAACATTCGTGGGGTGTGGGAATATATGGGCAATTATGAGCTGAGCCATCTGATTCACTTCTTTTATATAATGGCCTCCTATGTCCATTCACTCATTAGGTCACTCTGCTAATTTGTCCAGCTTCATCTGTTTCTACTTACGGTTTTGGTTCTTACAGGTACAAGATGCCATAGGGCTCTTCACTGAGAAATATCCAGTGATTAGCTAATCTCATTAGCATCACAAGGGCAAAATTAAGTGATCAAATGCCCTTGGTAAACAATGAGAGGATAAGTCCAGAGTAACATCTTTCTATTAATGCACCAGGGGATGCAACAACCACAGTGTGCAAATGGAAAGACGCTCTCTACAACTGAATTAGTCAAGATGCTCACCTGCATTTTCAGCATCATAAATAACCTTGCACTGACTACACTGACAATAGCTTTCTCAGAGATGACATCACATCAATGATTTTAACTTCTCCGGATTTTTGTCCCGCAGCCAAACACTTCTACTCTCCTTTTAGAGGTGATTTATTGTTTCCCTAGAGAGGTGTCACTGCCTTATGGTTCTACTATCCTGTGTCTGGAACAACGCCCCCCCGTACTTTAATCTGCCTATAAAACTGATCCTATGTCCCAAAAAGCTGCAGACACACAGCTGTTAGCCCAGCAAGTTGAAGACATTAGCCTGCGCCTTGGTCTCGACTGCCCAAATGTGCAAAAGTGGAAACACTTCCACACCGAGAGGAGCAAAGGGTTAGTCTGGCTAGTGCACTGAAGACTAACTGGAGCCAGGCTGCGCTTCAGAGAGAATGTGTGTGCATGTGTGTGTGTGAGGCCTCCTGCCCTCCTCTACCCACACAGGAAGTGAGGTCATCTCATAGCACTGCACCGTGGAGAGTGTGTTCAGTGAGGGCAACAAAGATCGCTGGCCAGCCTCCTTGCGAATATACATACACTGATGACGTACACTGAATTACCATGTTTCAAAATACATCTCTGTGTACAGTTAATGTGTAATAAGCTGAAGCTGTGAATTTGCAGTGACAGTTAAAAAAGCACAATGAAAGCAGAATCCATAGCCATGAAAAAAGAAAATTAGATGCCACCTTGAGCCAAAAACTTGCCAGTCTCATGCACTAGTTAAGATCGTACCACATGCTCAAACATTTCTTCACAGCCCACAGGGGAAGGTCTTTCTGTTAAGACAATTGAGGAAGTTCTTTATCTCTTAACGATGTAATTTTAGGGTCTTTCTAGGAGTGAAACGTGAGACAGTCAAACAATAAATCACATCCCTGTTTAGAGCAGGCGTCTGGCACGACTGGCCGGCTTCAGCTCCCCAGACCACCACCTCCTCCTCCTCTCCTCTCATGCTCTCCATCCCTCATGCCTGTTAAAGGCTTGTCCTGCAGGGCCTGGATGCACTTGTGTGGTACAACAACAGAGAAACCGCCCAAAGCTCTTAACAGCTCTTCCTCTCCACTTCCTCCCTCCCTCCATCTCCACACTGCTACCACCACCACCAGCTCCTCTCTCCCTCTCCACTCTGCTCTGTCTTTCCCAGCTGCACCGGCGAGCTGTTCCGTATGAACTGCTGCCAGCTGAAAGCCTGCTACTCCTGTGAGATTGCTATTACTCAGTGCAAGCAGGGCTCTGCGTAGCCAAAGGGCTGCTCTCCGAGCTGTAGATCTCCATGTTGTGACTTGTCAACACGGGAAAAATCGTTACCAAGGCTGAGGCACTTCCATTCCACACAGAGGGGGTTCTGATTGCGACCAGGCAGACAGGCAGGTACTGTACTGGAGGTATTAGGACTCTACTGTTGCCTGATTTTGTGCTGCAAAGGATTCTCTGCTGAGACAAGGCACTTTGAAATTATTAAATAACTGACATCAAGAAGAAAAAAAATACCTTTTGCGTTTACCATTTCAGTGTTAAGGTTTTTGTAATGCTATAATTTGAACTGAATTTTGGCAGAGTACTAGAATTTATTTTTAAAGTTGCCAGCAGACACACAACGCAACGCAAAAGGGATAAGAATAAGTACTTTAATGCTTCTTTACCATCACTTGTGAATGCTGTACTCTCTCAAAGTCTTTGCCACTGGCACAGACAATACCTCAGGTAGAAATAAATGTAATCCTTCATTATTCATTAAGCAACCTTTAGACTTCTCGGAGCTACACAACTAGCCTTTTACATATAAACACTTTATCGGCTCTTCTGCTCAAAAGGCGTTTGTGTTGCTAAATTATTAAACACTAAGGTCTCCTTCCACTGACCTCAAATATGTTTTAATAAAGAAAATTTGTGGCTCATAAGGAGAAAAAGAAGGAGAATCTATGCAAAATTCTGAGCTCACAGTTTTCAAGTCAAGGATTCACATTTCCACTATTCTCGCCATTAAACATTAGGCACTAAAAACCTGCATTAAAGTCCTTAAGCACTCTGAAAAAGGCAATATGGTAGAATTGCTTTAACACAGTCACAAACAATACTAACATAGTTACAAAGTCATGTGCACATGATAGAATACTATGGACGGCTAGTTGGAGCTTTGGTCATATGCTTAAATCCTTTGTTAGGCTCCGTATTCACTCCTATGGCATTTTCTACTAGTATGGCCTTTCTCACTACTCAGCCTGAGCAAGACAGTGACTTCCACCTCAGCCAGTCCATTTTACCCCTTTAATAAGAGCATCATGCTGCCAAAAAAGTGACTCTCCTACATAACTTACTGACACTAAACTTATGTATCTAGATCTAGATAAATCAATGAATCACTCTTTATTTACATGCAAACAGAACGGAACACAAAATGCTTTACCCACACACACAAAAACAAAAAGAAACAATTCCCTGCCTAACCCACAATCCTACCCATAAACGAGCAACGGTTGTGTCTAACACACTGCTTGTTGCCCTTGGACGCTCTAAGTAACCAGGAATCCACAACGATCCCAAACAGGAGATTAAAATAATCTGGGAGGGTCTTTGAGGTTTGGCTCTTCATTTGCTTTCATTAGAATATTAAATATTAGATAGCTGGGCTCAACTACCTTTACTGTTTCCTCCACACAGTTGGGGTTTTTTCAGTTCACGTCACACTGGGACACGTACCATTATCACCTCTTTAAAAAAACTACACCATGAAACTGCCCATTTGTGCATCTCCTAATGTATTGCCCTGAAACATACAAGAATCTCATTTTACTTAAGCTGTTATTTGTGGAAAAATCGGCCATTACTTTCAAGTCCAGATCTAGTAGATGTTAGATGCATGCACAGAGCAAAAATTGCCTATAGAAGGGGTTTTTGAATAGGAAAGTAGATATAACAATTATGCACAAAGTTTGACAACGAAATATGCTTCGTGCAAGGTTAAGAGCTTGTGAAGTGGCCTCGTGACTGGAAGGTCTCTTCTTCAGCAATTACTGCCAGTGTAATTTTGAAAAGAAGATAGTTGACTCCCAGAATTATTATAGTTCCATATTGATGTGGCTTTATTCACAAGGCATGAAGTTACAAACTTAACAAAAACTTCACAAATGTTGATGACTTGCCAGCATACACAGATTTGCACTGCTATTCAGTAAATTAACAATTTCAAGCATTTGGCCAGTTATATATATATATATATATATATATATATATATATATATATATATATTAATTTGCTGTTGTGAAACTCATGGGTACACCAATTTGAATGAATTTTTTTATGCGCCTGTGAAACTGGCTATTTTGAGAAAATTTCCCATTATTCTTGAGTAATGTGCAGACCCACACAGTTTTGATTCTGAACAACTGTTTTTAAGCTGAATAAACTCTGCTGTCTGTGTGGCTTGCCAATTGTCTGAAGTAGCAAATAAGGTTAACATTTGTGTATAAATATTGATCCTCACCCTGAGGCTTAGCAACTTCTTTGAAACTAGGCCCATTAAACCTTGCCCAACTAACTGTTTATTCACATCACTCTCAGTGATTTTTGTTACTCTCGAGTAAAACAAAAGGCAGAGTCTAGTTTGTCCACTGTATATGAATTTTCACTGAAAGCATGTTTCCATTTTTTCTCAGAGACGGTACACTGTTCGCAAGGCATCCACCACCTTTCAACGGCCCTATAACTCATTTCTAAGTTAAAGGCTGTGTATCATTATTGGCTTGAGCTCTACTCAGCCGACGTCGCCAGTGCACCCAAGCCCCATCAACTTGAGGGGAGACATGGCAGTGGTGGCGAGGTTGGGGATTCTTGGCAGAAATTCCCCACAAATTTTATGCCAAGAGCGAAATGGAAACCTCCTCTCATTTTCCTTTCCCCTTAATCCAATGTTTTCAAGCCCCAGCCCCACCAAGGTCATTATAATCATAGCAAGTGGAAGGCAGCCAGTGACCCACCATTACAGTAAGGTAGAGAGCCACCCAGTCAGTCAGCTATTGGCTCCCAAAGAGGAGCGCAATTCTGAATAAAAATGTTCAAAATCTCTCCATTTTAAATGAAGATAACCAAGAGAGGAGAGAGCAGGAAAAGCGTTCCTGCCAATCCACTTAAGGCTGTGTTTTTTATTACATGGCTCTCCTTTAACTGGTGCAGAAACGCTAATGGCAATTCTCTGATCAAATACACACAGAGCTTATAATATGTATACTTTGGCATGTAATATTACATAATGAAGCTATATATTTAGGACTATTCAGACTGATTCAACGTGCCATTTTTTACATTATGAAGTCAAATACATTAAAATATCCAAACTTAGTGTGTTCACTGACCCTAACTTTTAAGACTGAGTAATAAAGGCAGCAAAATTACACAAACAATAACACACCACAAGGTCATAAAGAATGGCAGTTTTCACTGTGGCACCAAAGGTCATGTTTACTTGTCAGAGTGAAGGCGCCATACTGTACTGTGACCTCCATAGCCAGCTTATGTACCCACAGACACAAACACACACACACACACACACACACACACACACACACACACACACACACACAAAAGGAGTTGTGTGTTTGCTTTCACATGTGCGTGCCATGCACACACACTTAAAGAATAGTCCCTTCTCACAAGCTGTGCCACAGACAATAGGACAGCGCACACTGGGCTGCACAACCCATATATCTGGGTCTGTTCTAAGATAAAGCACCTCCAGCATTAAAGCCAGTGTATTAGCTTGCCCTTTTTCACCACAGATGAAGAGATTTGAAGCTCGATATTGTGCTTGTTGGCTGGCACACCACCAGGGTGTTGTTGGCTGAATAATGAAAACACACAGACTGACAGCGAATGGCATGAGGTGACACTTCCATTCTAGAGTGGGAAGATTCAAAACAAAGCGCAAAAAGCTTCTGACAAATTCATACTTTTCTGTGACAGTTTGTTGACTGAGGAGGGAAACAACTCCTAAATCAGAAAAGGCTTTCATTTAAACCCAGGAACAGAAGCACAGCAGAGCTCCAGTACAGTGCCTACACGAGAGTACATGGTTTCAGATACGTGGGTGAAGAGTATTTTTGTTGCAGACCAATTACGAAGCAGCTTAATTGAAAGGTTGACATGGGCTTACTTTGGTTTTAATGCCCAAAGGACTGAAAATATTGGACTTCATGTTTGACTGATCCACACTACATATATCGATGCCAAATACAGCTTTCATCACCAAACGGTGTACCTTCTGAAACACTAGTGGTCTGAAATCAGGAAACTTTAACAAACATCACACATTTTCACAGTTGGATCTTACACTTATACAGTGCTTGCTTTTCTGATAAATTAGCAATAATTTTCAATCACGAATAAAAGGATTTTACCAGGTACTTCCTTTCGGCTCCAAACTGCCAAAGTGTGACCTTAAATATAATAGTAACTTTAGATCAGTGCTTGCTCTATGACAAAGTCTTGGTAGTGAATATTCAAGGTACATTTGGATGTTGTAATGGACAATCAATTGCTATTATCCTCCTTGGTTGGCAAGTGGGTGCTAAAACACGTCTGCTTTTATGTCTGCACAAAACATACAATCCGTTGCACTTTGACTCTTTAACCAAACAGCCACAATGGTAAAGCACTGACAGGTGAGGTGAATAACATTGATTATCTTGCTACAGTGGCACATGTAAAGGGGTGGGATATATCACGCAGCAAGTGAACAGTCAATGCTTGAAGCTAATGTGTTGGAGGCAGGAAAAATGAGCAAACATTAGGATCTGAGCAGCTGTGACCAGAGCCAAACTGCAGTGGCTAGACGACTGGGTCAGAGCACCTACTAAACAGCAGGTCTTGTGGTGTGTTTCTACTATGCAGCAACTGGTACCAACCAAAAGTGGTCAAAGAAAGGACAACCGGTGAAAAAGACAACAGGGTCATGCATGCAAAAGGCTCAATGATATGTGTTGGGAATGAAGTCTGGCCCATGTGGTTTGATCCCACAGAAGAACGATTGCAGCACAAATTACTGAAAACTTTCATGTAGGCTGTGACAAATAGGTGGCCTGTCAGAGTGCCCATGGTGACCACTGTCCACTGCCAAAAACATTATCTTTTACATCCTGTGTGCAGCCAGGTGTGTGTATGTTATTTACCTGGGGGAAAAGATGGCAGCAGGTTGCACTACAGGAAGAAGACAAGCCAACAGAGGCAGTTTGATGCTCTGTTGGGAAACCTTAGGTGCTTGCACTCATGTGGATGTTACTTTGACATGCACTACCCACCGAAACCACCACACATACGCCTTTGTGACATGTGTATCCCTGTTGACAGTAGCCTCTTTTAGCTGGACACTGCACCCTGCCACACAGCAGACATTGTTGAGTAATGTTTTTTAGGAACATGACAAAAAGTTCAAAGTGCTGACTTGGCCTCCAAGTTCCTGAGACCTGAACCTGATTGAGCAATTATGGGATATGCTGAAAAAACAAGTCCGACAAATGGAGCCCCACCTTGCATCTTCACAGGACTTAAAGGATCTGCTGCTAACGCCTTGGTGCCTGATACCACAGGACACCTTCAGAGGTTTTGTGGAGTTCGAATGCCATGACACGTAAGAGGCTCTTTGACAGCATGAGGGTACCTCTGCAGTATTAGACAGGTGGTTGTGCCTGATTGCTTTACATACACATTTTGTCCACTGCAATTATGCAAAACTATACATGTTGTCCTATTAGCAGGAAAATGTAGGTATAAACTTAGAAAAGTATTAGTCGTCTACACAGTACAAATATTTGTTAAAAGTGAATTGTAAATCACATTGATGAATATCCCTCACAATTCTGGGAAATCAAGCTCGGCTCATATACTAAATTAATGAACCACTGTTTGCATTTCTTGATTTCGGTCTACATGAAGCACACAAAATAACACACACATTCTGCTAGATGAGGAGGAAAACACACCGTGTGCACAAGCGCCCTCCAAGAAGCCTCGATGCATAGTGGTCGTAAAAAGGCTGCAATGGGTTATTTTCATTTGCACATCATGACCCTGCTCTGTGCGGTCCGTCCATGTGACTTGCACGCTCCTTATGCAGCATATCAGTGACAACTCACTGTCAGTCACACACACATGCACAGAGACACACACACACTCGCTGCACCCACTGTCACCCAGTCTCCACCTCTGTGCCTCCCAGCCAACCGTTGCAATTTCCCAAGTTCAGGCCTAGGTCAAACACCTGGGCAGCGGATCAGTGAATATTAACAGTCAAAAAAAAAAATCTGTGATGGGTGCTGCTTGGTTCTGAGCAGCTGGCACAATGTGACATTTAAGAAATGAAGAAGACAGTGTCACAAGATAAATGCATCAAGCCTAAACATGAATCACTCACTTAATCATTACATTTACATACTAAAGTGACTAATTGAGCTGTTTGCTTACGCATGTAGTGAGCAAAAATGATTAAGATCACCCAAAAAACTAAAAAATAAATAAATAAAAATGTCACTGCTAATTCCTTTAATAATCATTGTCATTGGCAACTAACGTCTAAAGCGATCCTCTAGCGGCCGGAGTGCGCAACTGCAGCGCTTCATTATCTGGACCGATAAAGGCACAATACGAACATCCAAGATACAGCGGGTCAAATGTGCAAAAGTAAACCAACCTCCTGCTAAAATCAACAACACGGGAATCATTGCGGCTTTCTGCTGCGGCACAGCGTTATTTTGAAAGCGACGTAGCGGAGCACAAGTGCCGTTTCCTTTTTCTAACCGCGTTATTGATCGTAGTCTGTCTGCAATGAATGGCTGCAAAGGGAAGAGGGGGGAAAATCCCTGAACTTCAGGTGACCGACCATGGCTCTGACATAGCCCTGCATGCAGACTGGGAGGGGTAGAAAAAAATTAACACGGGCTTGGAGGAGAGAGAAGAAAAAAAAGACACCTCAGCACACTTTTTTTTTAAAAGTCGACGACAAACAAGCGCGAACAAATTCGGGTTCCGCGATTCGGAGCAGCACAAACTATGAGGCGAAAGTTAGCCGTTTATATCGCCGAGGAAATGAAGTTTAGCAAGCGGTGCTAGTTAGCGCCGTAGCTAACTGGGAACACCAGGGTACGGGCAGCCAGACTCTGGCTTGTCTGATCCGACTGACCCTTCATTTTATTGCGGCCAGACTCCCAGATCCTCCCCTTTCTACCCGAAAAGCGGCCGAGCTGAGGCTGAACGCATTACCCGAAAACGCTCGGCCGTTGTGGCTCACACGCAATCGACACATATGCCAACTGACCGCAACCTTTTTAGCGGAACCGGACCTCTCATCGATTGTACTCTTTATTAAAGCCACGTATCATTTATCCACTCAGTCGCCGAGCTAACGTTGCCCATCGCCAACAACATGGCTGCCTCGCTCGGACCTAAAAAGGGAGAAATAACCTACGCCGAGTCTTTTGTCTGTTTCACCTCTTTAACCCTAAACTACTGCGCAAAACACACCGGAGAAGCCGTTAAAATTGCACAAAACGAGCGGGCGACTTACGTGAAGGCAGGCGCTTGGGTTGCTCCTGCTTCCTCCTTGGCATTTTCTCCCGTTTTTAATCACATTCTCGTCCTTGTTTGGGGATAAGAAGAAAAAAGGTTTTTCCCATTGAGACTGGAGGCGCCAGTGATGGCAGGGACTTGGTCGTGCACCTGGCTTTGCTCGGTTTAAAGTGTATTGTTGGGGAATGGGAACACAGGCGGAGGAGGTGCCGCTGTTGTTGTTGCCGTGTCTTGACTATGGCTGCTCTCGGTGCAAGTGTGTCTCCGAGCCCCTAACTAACACTAATGCAGGGATCAAAGGGCAGCAACAGCAGAGCAGACACACGCACGCACGCACACACACACACACACACACACACACACACACACACACACACACACGCCTCTCACACGCACACACACACGCACACTCTCTTGCGCGCACGCACACATTCTAAGAGCTCGCCCCCGAGAAGCAACGTTACGGACAAGGTGCCCCCGAAGCTTTACGGGAGGAAAATATATTAGGAATAAAAAAAGGAATAATTTCACCGCACTGATGATGATGATGATGATGATGGTGATGGAGACCATTTGCATGAACGGACTCGTAATTTTCATCCCTAAAAAAAAGAAAGAAAACCCAGTGAACGGCTGTAATAATAATTTATGCGAGTGATGCAAACGTGAATGTACATCACAGCTCTGACCTAGTGGCGTGTCAAACATGAATTTAGTATGCATTTGGAAGGAAAAATAATATACTCCACACACAATTTACTACTATAAACACATCTTTATTACATGTGCATTATATTATAAGCTATTATTTAATGTTTACACACGCAAATTTCTACATAAATCCATGCTGCTGTGTGCATAGCTGTAATGTTAAGACTTTAAATTCTTTAATAATTATGTAATAGCAGCTTCATCCAGGATTTTTACATTGACATTTCAAGATTTTGGCTTATCATATACACTGTTTCCCCTCAAAAGTTTCATTACAAACTATTTACAAGTTCCACGGGGGGAAAAAAACAACAGCCAAGATTAAATTAACCTTCATTAACAAACATCCTTCAGTGCTTTACTTTGTTTTACCTCCGTCTCCCTCCTCCTATCCTCGTTTCTCACACACAGGTTTCATACATGTCAAGCTGTTAATTTAAAAACTGCTTGCTGAGCTATTCCTAGAATTTGTCTATAATAAGAACAGTGATGAAAAAGAAATAAAAAGGTATATTGTGTGGGAACCTGTGCTGAATCAGGTGGGGGCAATAACAGGTGTCAGTGTCAGAAAAATGTCCAACAATTACCCAACCCAATGTAGTCATCTCCTCATCAAAGTTGAGAGAGCAGAACTGGCCAGAGCTGAATCCTCCTCTCTCTCAGCTGGGTGTTGGGGCTTTTTCACAGCGCAGGCTGTCCCCCACTCCCTGCTGTTGGACTCCTCCAGGCTGCGTTCTGTTGGCCTGCCGCGTTCTTTCACACCTCGGCCGTGTGTGAGGAGAGCTGTGTCTTCATCCCTCCATCCTTCCATCCTCCAGTCCTCCTCCTGCCATGCCTTCCACCCACCCCCAGCGGAGGCGCAGGAGGCTCGTTACCGTGGCAATTAGTGAAAAGCCCAAATTAGCCCTCTTGGCTGTCCACAGGTGACAAAGACACTTTGCATTTCTGCTAATTAGGAAACAGAACAACATGATTAAATGGGCCCTATCAGGAGGAGAGTGGACAAACATGTTCCACAAATAGCAAAGAGCGATTTATTAGTGCATCTCCTGCATGAAATGATTAAGACATCCCATTAGTTTTTGCAGTTTCGGAGAGGATAATGTTGGGTTGTGATACTCAATATTACAATGATTTACGTGACAATTTTAATAGACTTGTGTGATTGTGTGTGTGTGTGTGTGTGTGTGTGTGTGTGTGTGTGTGTGTGTGTGTGTGTGTGTGTGTGTGTGTGTGTGTGTGTGTGTGAGCAGCTGTCTCTCTCAACTACACCTGCAGACAACCACAGTCATGTGACCAGAGAGTGCATGCGTTTAAGGTTAAAATTTGTTAAATTTCTTACTTTCTAGCAGATGCTTTGTGATTTTTACAGCACAAAATAAGCTTTTATAAAGATTTGGAAAGAAGTTCTCAGTTTAAGCGCTTATAGGCTTCAGCTCTCAACTTTGAGTTGAATGTTTGAAGAGTTTTTACCACATATTTGTGATATTATGTCAGTGCACAGATAAGCGAGAAATGCGAAGTACAAGATGGAAAAGGTGATTCTGTTCATGTACCATTCCTGTAAATGTAAAGCAAAATGTCTTTTTCCACACAATCAGAGATGTGACAGCTCCGGTTTGTACTTTCTCATAAAATCCCAGATATGTGTTCCTCGATTTGTTAGTGAAACACTTACTACATTTGGAATTAACAATCCCAGAGCAGCAGAAACTCTCCTGTAAGCTTTTGCATGCTGGATGGCTTAATCACTGCTAAATCTTGCTCTGCGTGTCCACCCTTAGCTTATTACACCACATTAATGATCATTAATTATCGCAAACTCCATGTAATATCAAACTCGATTTACAGGGCTGAATTACTCCAGGCTCAAATCGGTGCAGAGCTGTGAAACTTCTGCATTCTGTGCCGTCATAAACATTTACACTAACTGCCGATAGGCCGTGGTAGGACACCAGTGTTTGTCTTCATGGTGCTTTTGTTCCCTATTGAGTTCGGTCACCATAGGGAGGTCACAGCCTGTTCTCTGACCCTGACAATGCCAGGCAGCTGAGGTAATGCTAGCAACAGGGCAGTCTGCTGATAGTAGCCATGGCAACAATGGCATGACCTCACTCAGGGTTGAACCTAAAGGTCGTTCCTCAGTGAGAACGAGTGCTCCAGCCACACTGCCAGTGATGCCTCTCAGATTTCACCGCTGGAACACACATTTACTGTATTTACTGTACGATGCTTTTGTCTGCTTTACCGGCAAAGTGAATATATTCAAGGTCAATTAAAACAGTTTTGTTCCACTTCCCAATAACCGGTGTAGGTTCCCCGCTTTGATAACAGCCTAAATTATCAGTTGGCATTATTACTACTTATTAAAATGGTTCCCTATAGTGGCACAACAGTTAGTGGGGGCTAAATGAGTTTCAGGTGCTTCAGTGGAGGATGGAGCAGACTGGAGAGAAATGAGCTAACTTGCTTATGTGCCTTGGGGGCAAACCAAGCATCCTCCAGTTTGTTCTTTTCTCCGTCTCTGCTCCTCGCTCTCCCCAATCCTCCCAGGCCCTGTCCTGCGCCGGATAGGCTGGTTGGGCTAACGTTAGGCTCGGCCAGTCAGATGTTGCCCTGGGGTAAACAGAAACATCTGTCCCCTGCCCAGCCGTGACTGTCGCTGAGTGATAAATCCTGGGGTGGCTTGTGCCAGCGCTGTCCATTGTACCACCTGTCCCCCTCCTACACAATCTCCACAACCCAACCCCTACACACTTACACACATGCACACACACACATACGTACACACACTTCACCCTATTTGCACTCATCCGCCTTCATCCTGAAAGTGTGACAGAAGCAGGTGGTTCACTCCCTTTTTGCCCTCTGGCCTTCTATGCTCTCGTCCTCGGTTGGCACATTTATGCAGGGTGCGAGCAGGGTTGTCGCCTCTAGCAAATACCAGCGGAGAGATCCCTGTACCAGGTTTTTGCAGTAGTGGTCTCAGGGAACTCAAAGGCCTATAGCAGTTGTTTCCTTTAATCAGGCATAAAGTCTGCAGATTAGATAAACAAACTTTCCCAGAGGCCAATAACATGCTCAGTGAAAAAACAACAAAAAAGAACATCATAAAGTGCTGGAAGTTTCAGAGGATGTGACTTAAATGACAATGATATTTACTTGTTTAAGAACTTTTACAGCCCATCTGATCTTCTTGTAAATTCAGCTGTTACACACATACGGCATTTGCTCATATTTTCTCGGCGTGTTTGTCTCTCTCTGCTGCTACCACTTCCTCCCTCCACTCAACTACTTTTACTAGTGTGACAGAGGCAGGTGGCCAACTTCCTGCCCTTTGACCTTCAACAGTTTCCCTGCAGTAAGGAGACAGTGCAAACACACACATGCAACACACACTTACACACACTCAGAGGAGGAGCCTAGGTTGCCCTGGGTGAACTGGGCCAGAGGTCTTGCAAAAGGCCCTAGAGGGAAGCGAAGGTCTTTCGACTCGGGGACAAGAGTTATTTTGGTGGCGAACCTGACAGGCACAATGATCATCCCTGCAGTGCCAAAACCTCAGTGAATATGCACATCAGAAAGACAGAGAGATGGACAAGAATAAAACGCAGCTCTGTCTGGTAAAAAAAAACGCACTAAAAACAAAAAAGGTTTCATCTAGCCGATCGCTAACACCCCCTTGCAAACACGCTTCTTAAAAACAATGTGCTCTTTTATCATCTCAAGCAGTTTGTGAGCTGAATTACAGTAAAACTAACTGCCACCTGCCTCTAAATCACTTTTTCATTCCCGGAGCTGAGCGAGCAAAAATAATTACAAAAAGTGTTATGAAATGGTTTTCACTTGTCTACCTCTCGGCTCTTGGCTGCTTGACTATCTTTCTTTTTCATAATATATCTTAATTGATCTAGCAAAAGGCGAGTGGTATTTTTTTTTCACCAATAAAAAGAAGATTTAAATTTATTTCTTTGGAGCCACGCTTCAGCTCGTGCTCGTCTGTGTGTATGATTTGCATGTTTGTTTTATGCCTCTATGTATGTGTAAGAGGACCCCCGCTGATTAATGTCACTTCATATTGTAATGGAGCGTGCTGAACATGTTCTGATATCTGTAATGTGTTACCAGTCTCAGCTTGATTTTATTGCCATGGTCTGATAGGATATTGCCACTATCACAATTTGGATTAACTTCCATATCACTGCCGTTAAACCAACTGAGGTTTGTATGTGTGCATGCACACAAACGATAGAGAAGGGGGGGACGTCTATCAGGGTAGGCTGCTCTGGTCGATTAATTTCACATTCAGCACCTCCTTCATAATGTGTCCCTTCTATTTGTCACCACAGTAGTTTTCGTTATGATCAGTTACAGCTGCTGTGTTTCCTCTCGTTGATGCTGTGGTGAGGGGGAAAACATTTTTGACCCTTTGAACAATAAGGCACTGCTGTCTAAATTTGCTGAGGGGATGGATATTGTACCGTTCATTGCTTTTATTTGTTCATTACACATAAATACTCACGCACACACAGTCAAACGCACACAGGTATAATGAACCCTAGCGAAGAGGTCTGGCACGATTTGTATGAGCGTTTTTTTTGTTTTTTTTTTGTCAGCAGGGAGCAGGCAACTATATGCAGAGGAGGCTGCCCTTGCTCTGTGAGTCCTTTGTTTCCCCACATCCCCAAGCTCCACCTCTCTCTCCGCCAGCCTTCCAATAGGAGAGCCTTCAGGTGTTGACCTTATCGGGTGGAGGTCAAAGCCAGGTCAGGGATCTGTTGCTAGGCTACCATCAGATAAGTGGCGAGGGTAGGCAACAGTGGGTAGCTCTGTCATTCAGGGCTTGTCATGTAATCTTGTTCATTTGCAGACAATTGTCTGGACGTCAGAAAGGCTATCTGGCCCATAATGTTGTAATGAAACACATTAAAATATTAAAACCAGCCATGCTGAGCATTGGCAGCTCCACTTGGCACATGCCTCTTTTTACAGTCATGCCAACTGTCATGCAGTAACATGAACCCCCTTAAATACGCTTGTGTGGTTGGCTGTGTCGAAATTTCAGAGTTGTAGATGATAGGGTGGCATTCATTTGGGTTTTTTTATTTGGTTAAACAAAAAAAGATCTTTTAATTTACTCTGATTGTTACAGTTTGATTTAACACATATACATGGTCATCTAATGTAACTAAAGGATATTATATGCCTTTTATAAAATACCTGAAAGAGACAATTATACAGTTATATCAGACATTCTGTAAGTCACTCAGACCAGCGACAAAAACTTTATTTAAATTATTAATAAGCAACAAGCCTTTATTCCAGTCTATCTGTATGTACGCATGTATTTTTTTTTACTGCAAATACTGTACATAAATAAGCGGATGAATTCATTCATGACTCACTTAGGGGTACAGGTGGGAAGGCATCTTGTTGTTTGCTAACCTACAACCTTTAAATAGAGTGCTTGAACAGGGAGAGAGAGAGGGGAAGGAGGGAGGGAGGAAGGGGAGGGAGGCAGGGAATGAGAGAGAAAGAAAAAGGGAGAGATAGTTGTTGCATCTTCACACAAACATAGTCTGTTCTCCCACTCTGCCATTCCGCCACCTGGACCGAGCTATGTGGGAGACTGAGCCACACAGTGATGAATGACACCAAACAGAACAATTTCTGTTCACACTGCGGGTCATATGGAGTAAGACGGGTTGACACAGCATCTGTGTCATATCACAGGTTCCTCTTTTGTGACACCTGTATTTTGTCAACGTCACCCACTCAGCCATTTAGGTTCACTGTCAGGTCTGTGAGGAAGTGGCCTTTGGAGGCCGTGTAAGGAGCAGGACCTCAGACAGTTAGACATAAAGAGACATAGATAAGGCATGTGGCAATTTATCCATGCCAGTCCTTGTACTGTAGCTCCAACATGGGATCTCGTCTGTTAGATTGGCGCATTGTGAAAAGAGGTTCTCAGTGTCTGGGCACTTGCCAGCTGACATTCCACGGAGACAAATTGAGAGAGAGGCTCCGGCAGATTTATCGGGCCATTGGCTCGCCTCAGGAATTCTCTTGTAACATGGCACTCCTGTGAAAGGGATAAAGAAATTAGTGTAAAACAGCCCCCCACGCCCCCTCTCCCTCAGCACCCGTTTAGATATCTAGCTTGTAAACCCCCTGAACACTCACACATACAGGCTTCCCTTTTTTTTATATATATAAATGTGGATGCATACAAGATGGATGGGTCTGAGCTTCAGTCCTCTTATTTCTATGAATATTCAAGAGGGTGGGCAAAAGAACATTGCTGTATTCTGGCTGTTGAGTCACAGGTCCTCAGTGGCAGGAAGCACTGCTGGTCAAATGACAGAGAGAGAGGGAGAGACATGGAGGAGAGAGAGATATGCGTGTGTGTGGGATTTGAAAGGAACTGCTTCTGGCTGTCTTGGATATTTATTCCTTTCTAAAGCAATGCGGTGTTTGGAGAAACAGGCCAGCTATGTTCTTAATGCTACAGTTAGTACAGGGAGCATTCTTCTGCACTCGCCTCACTACAGTCTCCGAATGTGAAAACATATCCTCACCTTTAACCTGTTGTTCATCAACAGGAAAATCCGATTGACTTTTCCCAAACTATTGGAAAAGTGAGTTCACCAGCATTCAAAATTTGACCTTTGATTTAATTATTTATATAGCCATACATTATATACATGATTAAATAATAGGATTAATCATTAATTACTTGTATAAGCATCGGCGTTGGAAAATCGCCTCCTGGTCTTGCATACAATAGAGCCCTAATGCCATCCCCCATATCATTTGTCAGCATCTAGAGGTTATCTGCCAAGTTGATGAACAGAGAGATTGGCTATGAAACACAAGGTGTGACAGTATGGCAATATGTTATAGTATGCAGGCAGAGCTCATCAGGAAAGAGAGGACGAGCGGCTTTGTTCCAAATGTCACGATGCATATTTATGGGCGCACTGGAGTGGCTCCTTGTATAAGCACCATTCACCATCTATCAAGCAAAACCACTACAGTGTCCCTTTGACAACTTGGTAGGATAGCATTGTGTGACAAAGTGATCAAACCGGGCAATCTGCTCATGGCTTGAGTCAAATTTTCCAGTGAAACTGACTGTCATTTAGACAATAAAGTATGCTGAGCTTAACAAAATGTAATTATTAGTTATTGTATGTATTTTATGGAAGCATTTTTTTCAGACTTACCCACAGAGGTTTGTTATATTGTTCAGTTTGAGTATTGTAAAAAATCTTCTTTTCGTTCCCTGATGTGACAAAAAAAGAAAACAGAACGCTGGATGCAGAGCCTTAAAATGAATTCCCTCCTCGCCTCGATTGAGATATTAAAGGGAAACAGGAGAGGATAAGGTGACACAGGAGAGTGTCAGACAGAAAGACAGACAGGCAGCCAGATACAAGCAGAGCCCACAGCATAAGCTCCACTGAGCTCTCTTTCCACTAAGGAGGATCTCAGGAGAGTTGTGTGCTGCCTGGATGCGCCTGGGCCGAACAGCACAGGATGGGCAGTCTGACTGTCTGGCTGCAGTGCCACTCCTTAGGGAAAGAACATGGCTCCAGGGCTGTAGCTGATTTGAGATGGTCTCAGGACTAACCCCTGAGGGATGCCAACTGGGCAGAATTGGTTCTCTGAAGCTCTCTTTTCAGACTTTTGCAAGCAGTGAAGCTTGATGGCTGTGAAGAGACGGAACAAGGGGAGGGCTTTCATCTTGACTGTGAGCAGCTCAGTGGATTTCCTCCAAATTACAGGGAGTGATTACATCCCACCTAGTCTGCCTCGCGCCACCCCGTTCTCCCAGCGTGGGGCCCCCAGGCCAGCCAGCCACTGTCAACTGTCAGCGCTCACAGCTGAGTCATTAAGTGGAAGTTGAGCAAAGTGTCATTGGCATGGAAATAATAAGGAGCAAAAATCCAACACACAGGGACACTCGTTGCACTTTGTGGGTGTTCAACCAAGGCAGACAAATTTTCATTGTTTGGCATTTATCTGCTATGATTAAGGGATTCAGAACTCTTACAGAAGATATATAGCGGATCTGAAGCTCTGAATACCTGTTTGGCAAGTGCTGCTGTTCAACAGTTAAGGCCAGGCATTGAAAGAGTCACAAGACGTTTGAACAAGTCAGTCATTTAAAACAACCGTTGTGGCTGCAAAAGCAACAGATTCAAGCATCAAGCTATGCAACTGAGGCTTCTGGCCCCTTGTGATGGAAGACAGGTCTCCCATCACTTCCAAGCTATTACTTCCATACAGTTAGGGATTACACTGAAGCAGGAACAGGGATACTCAGTCTACCAATCTGTTTTTTTATTTGAAAACTCCCCCAAGCTTTTCCATTATCTTCTCCATATCAAGCTTGACCTGAAGAGAAAACCTGGCTTCAGAAGGGTCAATGCAGTCTAGACTTTCTCCCCATCCTGCATCACCATCCCCCACCTCTGCCCCCATCCTGCATATTGCTTTAGGATACAAGAGGGATGTGCCCCCTCCTCCTTATTCCCACTCACCTCAAGCCCCTGCCTGCTTTGGTCCAGTCGCCCATTTCCCACCTACAATAGCATCTCCCGTCACCATAATCTTTCTATTTCACTAGCCCGTCCCTCGGGGTTACGGGGTCTGGAGATGGAGACGGGATTTGTCTGTCAATCGACAGCACTGCTGTTTTGCTTTCTGGCTGACCACTCTTACACTGGATGGTCAGAGCATTTTTGAAGACAAATCACTCACTGTTTGTCCAGACATTAATGTTGGGTGCGTTTTTCAAATGAGGTATTAGAATGTGGTCTCATTGAGCTGGTGTGTAGATAGATAAAGAGTGAGGGTACAAATAGCTAATGGGCTGATTTTTATGTGAATTAAAAACCTAATGTTATCACTGATATTACCACGACTGTTATTACCTATACATCCCCTGCTTCTCCTGCAAGTATTGCTACTACTTTAAACTGCTGGTTATTTAACCCTTAGATGCATAAGTGGGCTAAAAATGACATGGTGAGGTCATTTTCTTGCAATATCTTTGTAATGAAAAGTTTTTATCATTTCATATTATTCCAGCTATTCCTCAAAAAAACATGTTTTCGATATCATTCCATTTAAATTTTTAGGTTACCTTTCATATTTTTAAAGACATTGTAGTATTTGTATTACTACCCGAACTTCTTTATCACTGAAAATATCATAGAGGTGATGCAGTGTACAAACTTGGAGGGATGGAGAGTAGCAACAGTCAGAGGAAAAGAGTGGAAAAATGTCAACAAAATGGATGCTGACATTCTTCTATTGCTGTTCTGTGTAATATTCTTCTTTTTCCATTAGCAAAATGTTCAAAATCTGTTATAAAATGAAAAATAAACATATTTCAAACATGAAATCATTCCAGTGTGGACTAATATATAGTACAAACAATAATACAAATTATTATTCTTAATCAAAATGACAAAAAAAAGTTAAAAAAAACATATTGATTCTTACATGGGTCATTTTTGGTCCACTTATGGAAGAGTGTAGGGTCCAATCACTTGTGATTCTAAGCGTTAAGAGGAACATAAAATACCTGTATATCTGAAACATTGCAAAGAGCTATAGAGAGCATGAAACATAGAGCGTCTGTCTGTTTGGATACTTGGAGGTCACATAAAAAAGCTGTAAACACGACACTGACATATAACCTTTAATCATAAATTAATATGGTGTGACTCACTAGCAAACAATTAGTTATAAAACACTCATTTATATTTATGTTTGTGCCCACCTGGTAAATTCAATTACCCTTTCACACTACTTCAATGCAACTATCTGGCTCTTTAGCTGAAAATGTTCCATGTTCAGATGTAGACAGTAAAACCAAAACAATGAGCTGAAAAACACACAAATGCGCCATATAGCTGAGGGGAACTGCAAGGCCAAATAATAATACATTGTGGGGATTTCTATATTAAATATACGAGTTTTACGCATTGTTCACGTGAAAGTCTGCTGCCTAAACACATCTGAAAAATGTAAGCCCATCGGAATCTAACAAAAAAAGAGACTCAATACCAATCATAACACTAATGACTTTGTACAGTTAATTCATTATTATATTAATTAATATGCTTTAAATGCTGTCAACCATAAATTCGGTTAGAAACTAGAAGCAAAAACAAAGCCTGCTAATACTTATATATTCAACTGCTATTACAGAGGATGTAAAAACCTTGGCATTTTAAACTCCTACGCACTTTAATTTTAAATAATATATAGGCAGCAGAATGTGGCCACCATTGACATGTAATAAGTGGTGCAATGGGATGCAATTTTGACCATGATTTTAGACCACGGTGTCAATGTTTACAATTAACCTCTATTTCAGCTGACTTATCATCCATCGCTGGCGGATTTTCTGCCAGTTACAAGCAAAACACACTAATGTCAGGGGCTGTGGATGCCATGGTTTGTCTATGAAAGCTCAGGTCAAGCATATTTTCTGCCAGGCACAAAGCTGCATATTAAAATGTCTGCATCAAATGCCAGTGAGGACACAGCCTTGACCGTAAGGCTGAGTTTTACTTTAACCACAAACTTTATGACCTGGAAAAAAAGAAGAAAAAAAATGATCACATTATTATTACATCATTGGTTTTATTTTATTAAGGAATCAAATTATGGGTAGTAACATTCGGTGCCTTCAGGGACACAAGTGCATAATGAGCGTGCCACATTTTAAATAGTAATAGTTTCTATTACAACTAAGGCCATGTGTTATGATAACAAAGGATAAGTAAATGTAAGTGCACAGAGGTCATTTTTGAAGGCCACCGGGATTAAATGGGGTGTTCTTTTTTCTTTCCAAAAATTTTCTTCAAAGCATGCAACGACAAAAGGAACAGGGGACAAAGGGAAAAAAAAACTTCATTGAATATTCATTAACCGGTGCCTAGGTGTATACATGGCTCTTAACCACTCTTGTTTATGACTTAAGGACTTGTAGTACTGACCTTAGTTTAACACAGCAGCAGATACCAAATTAACCTCTAGCCTCCACAGGGCTAGCCATGCCCTGCTAACAAGCAACCTGTCTAGACACACAAGAAGTACTTTATGATTCCACCTCTCTCAATCCCCCTCTCTCTCGCCTTCTCTCTGCCTCTCGCTCTCTTTCTCTAAACCTCTCTGTCTCTGCTAACACGTACTGGCACATCCTCCCGCCCTCTATCCTCCTCTATCTTTCACCTCACCATTTCATCCCTATTTCTCCCCCCTACGCCATTTTTCATGTACCTCCCAAGCTGTGCACTGTTTGGGTCATGCACCCAACAACCTGAGTTTTATCAGATGGTAGACTTTCTCTTATCCTTCACAACACAACCTACCCACAGCACGATCAAAAAAAAGAAAGAAAGAAAAGATCTGGAACCTTTGGAATGCTTAATTTCAATTACTTACAAAAAATAAGACTCATAGTCCAGAAAACACATCTCATTCATTTTTGCATAACATTTTTTTGACATTTCAAAGCAGACATCATGAAAAAAAGAGGAACTCTATAAACCTTGTTTTGAAATATGTAATCTAAAGAGATATAAGGTCGCTAAAGTCATTTTCAGGTACTGTCAAAGGATCAGAAAGATTATAAGTATCTGCAATGTAATGATGATTTATGTTGAAGTGATTAAACTTTCCAGGGTGAAATATCAGGCTTCTATGAAATAAATTATTCCATCCATCCATTATCTATACACCGCTTAATCCTCATTAGGGTCATGGGGGGCTGGAGCCTATCCCAGATGACTTGGGGCGAAGGCAGGAGACACCCCGGACAAGTCATCACCACCTACAGACAATTTAGAGTTACCAATTAACCTCAGCATGTTTTTGGACTGTGGGAGGAAGCCAGAGTACCTGAAGAAAACCCACGCATGCACAGGGAGAACATGCAAACTCCATGCAGAAAGATCCCAGGAAGGCCGGGACACAAACCAGGGAAATTCTAGCTGAAAGGCAAAAGTGCTAAACACCAAGCCACTGTGCAGCCGTAAATAAATTATTAATTGTAGAAATTAAAACATTTCCTTTTCATGTCAGGACAAATCTGTCAAAATTTCAAACACGTTGGAATTTTTAGTAGTTCTCATGTAAAAATATAAGTTGTAATGAGATCATTGGTATATTTCATTCCTCTTTCCTAAGAAAAACAAGTTACTGTCCTTAAGTCTCCAGTTGATTTGTCTAAAAATGTCAGAAAATAGTGAAAAATGTTTGCTATAATCCCCCCAACCTAAGCTGATGTATTCATATTGCTTGGTTCATTCAGGAAAAATAAAAAAACCTAAAAACATTCAGTTTACTATCATATATGTCAATGAAAAGCAAGAAGTTCTCAACAAGAACAAGCAATATTTTTTAGATGAAAATTGACAAGGGCAAATTAATTATCAAAACAGCTGCCTTTTAATTTTCTGTTAATTTCTGTTCTGTGCTTACAAAAAGATGTTGCTTCCCTCTTTGCAGATCAGACATCAACCCAGTGCTGTACATCTGGTCACCAGCTCCACTGCCCAGCAGCAGCCATATTTCAATATTATACAGTGGAAGTTTGCAATGATGGAAACTGTACTGTAGGAAAAAAAACTACAGTATTATAGTCTGTGTATGTACATCTGTGAGAATTGCGGATTTCCAGGAATTACTGTGATGTTTAGGTACAAAAGGGCTGAGAAAAAATATTGCATAAACCTCCACCAACTCTCCACTTTAATTTTTATTTTAAAAAATTAATTGCTCATTTACCTTTTTAAAACAATCATACATACATACATACATACATGAGATTGTGCATTATTTTAACAGTAGAAAACATATACCGAATGAACATAGATGGTTTTACGTTTTGATTTTACCAAGACAATACAGTGTTAATTGTCAGTATTATTATCAGCAACCTTTTATCCAGATTACCTGCTCTCTATTAGCTTCAGTATTATTTTGATTTTAGCTTTAAATAATAACCAGATTACTTCTATTTCAGTTAGTGATTCTATATATTTTTCTAATAATGTTCTGATGATCTTTCTGTGGTCATGATATCATGATATCATGATATCAATCTAGATTGCAAGTAATGTGAATAGGAACGGTCTGTTACATTAAATTTTATTAAAGATATGTCCATTTTGAGCTGGGATAAGACTACGTTTAGTAATTGTATTTGAAAATACACAAGTTCAACTTAATATAGTCGTGTCTTCTTGCAGACACCGCAACATTTCTCCATCGTAGCAAAAAAAGAAAGAAAGGAAAAAAAGGTACAGAATATATTAGATATAAGGCGAAGAAACCAGACAGACTGAAAATGAGTCCTAAACACGGTAAATGTCATGCTCTCAAACCACAACATACCTGCAGTGTCTTCGCCTCTGTTTGACCAATGTGGTGTCTGTAGTTTGTGCGGTTGTCTCCTCACACATTCTGCACCGCTGCGCCTTTTTCGGTGTTTGTCCTTACGCAGGTTCCGTAGAGTGCTCTCCTCTGATTGGTCAATTCGCCGTCCATGCTAAACACGACCGTTTGGAGAACGTCCGTCTGGTGAGTGAGATGCTAGCAAACATTTAGCTACTAATAACTAAATTAAAAGATTATTCCGTAGTTGTGCTGTTTGTCTGCTTTAATATCTCAAAATATATACAACATACTTACAAAAAATACCAACCTTTTCCGGTCATTAAGCGCAAACTGAGTAATTGAGGAGTTAGCAGTTTAGCTACACCAATTAGCTAGCAGCTAACGCTACCTATTCGGACAATGTTGTTAATTATTAAGTTAGCGTTTGGACAAATCAGAAACATTACCATACTGAATATAAACGAAATAAATCTTACTGTTTGATTGATCGAATTACCGCCGTAGCGCATTAGAGAGTTAGATAGTTTGGTGCTAATGTAGCTACTTAATGTAAACTGCGTCTGTAACATCAGCTGTTCATCTTTAATCCTTTCAGATCACAGTCAAGATGAGTCTGAGAAAGCAGACCCCGAGCGACTTTCTGAAGCAGATCATTGGGAGACCTGTGGTGGTCAAACTGAACTCTGGTGTCGATTACAGAGGTAATGCAGCCAGCATGTCACCATGTGTCCATTTGTTTCCCTAAAGTCAGTCAAGTTTTACAGAAGAGTTCAACACAAAGCACTGAACGCGTTTGCGTGTCTGCAGGTGTTCTGGCCTGTCTGGATGGTTACATGAACATCGCCATAGAGCAGACAGAGGAGTATGTCAATGGACAGCTGAAGAACAAGTATGGGGATGCCTTTCTAAGAGGAAACAATGGTAAGATTATCCTGTTTATATTCATATTTGCACACCTAGAACGAAAATACATGGTTGATTTTACATCTTGGCACAAGCACAAAGGGGTAATGATCATTGGGTTCTTAAATTGCAGAAATATTACAACATTCCTGTGTGCAAATCTTTGGAGGGATTATGTAGCGGAAGAAACTAATTTGTGTGACTGACATGGGGGAACTATTCAGGACTATATTGGCTTTTGTAGGTTCTTCACCTCATTGTTTAGATTATTAACATTATTTCAAATTTCCAATCCATAACTGGAGAGTTGAAGATGGCAAGAAAAAAATTCAAAATCGGATTTGACTACAACTTAATTTACGGTATGACCCAAGTTAGGAACTGTATAAACTCTATAATCCATAGTGTACAAAATCGCCAGGTGACTGAGAAAAGTAATTTGCTCTGAAGGGTTATTTTCTTTATAAGAGAGGAAGCCGTGGTCTGTCAGATAAAGACGATGACACTTCTGGAATGTTGGAATGCTGCTTGGTATTTTATTTAGTCTAGCTATGATTTACTGATAAAGTTATGGCATCTATGGGCTAACACTATTTATCGTGGTGGCATGCTGCTTCAACTATTTCCTGGCTTAGGTTGTTAACACTAGTACATTCTTTGTACCAGCAGGCATTTTTACATGTCGTTAAAGTGCTCCAGTGAGTCAGCATGAACAACACCAGGACCCTGACACAGATTCAGCTAAGCAGAACTTATTCATTTTATTATTTCACACCTGGGCTATGTCTACTGTAACATCTCAACATGTTTTCAGTCAAAAGAGCTCTCGCATTCTTCAAAGTATTGCTGGAAGACTTATGCAAATAGTGATCACGGCAAGAAGACAGCATTGCATAGAAACACAATTAGAATAAAAGTTAACCAACAGCTGTAAATTTTGGTGGCCATTTGTTAATTTTGACTGAATAAAGTACACAATGAATTAAATGTGATCATGTTAAATAAATTAAATATACATTAAATATTATATATAATAATAAATAATTAATATATAAATATTTGTTTTCTGGTTCTTAGTGATAAGGGCACATTGGCACCACAGCACTTTTACACTGACTGTGGTGTTGCATTTTTCTTGTATTAGTTGTCTAATTAATAGGAATTTATGTATGAATACTCTTCATGTTATTTGGCATAGATACTGTAGATTAGGGAAACTTCATCTACAGTAATGATCCAGTCAATATGACAACAATATAGTAACACTAGACCAAAGAGAGTTCACTTTTAATCACGGGAGCGTGCCTTTAAATATGAGTAGTCATGAGTATCAGCTCAGTCCAAGGATCTTACGATTACATCCAGTTGAATCTGTTCTATATTCACCATAACCATCAGTGCCTTTGCTTTATTGAACTGTAGTCTGCAGCTTCCTCTGTCTGTCTACATTTTCCAGACAGAAGGCAGGTACTGTATCTACTGTATGATTCAATCTTGAATGTGAGTCACGCAGTCCAGTGGAGTTTCAGTGTGATGAAAGAGCTTACAGTCCCTAGATAGTGCTATTTTAGTCAAAATAGAACAGGTTGATGAATAGATTTAAGGTAGAGTAAAGATCAGAAAAACCTATTTATCTGTCTGCTTTTCAATACGTCCTGCAGCCATACATGTCTCCCCAGTAAGACCAGCACTAAAGAATTCTACAGTTGATCTTAAAGAACAGAGATGTGACTCAAGTGGGAGAAGTGTGCTTGAGTGGGTCAGTGTCTCCCAAAGACGATTTGTTTGTGGTCAACCATGGGAAGTGAAGGGTGGGGTGACTTCAAATAGCATTAAGCGTCAGGAGTCAGCTGTTGTAAGGAACGTTGCGTTCACAAGCCTACCGTTGGTCTCACATGAATGCACAATTGCAGCAGACTTTTTTCTTCTTTGCTGGGATCAACTGTATTTGGTTGAGCTGTCCAAAATAAAATCTATATTTAGGGCCAAACAGTATGTACAGTGATGATTCAATTTCTATTTTCTCACTTTGACTGTAATTTTCTGCCCTTTCTCCTATTTACTAATCACTTAATACCAGATTCCCTCGATGTTTAAGAACCAATATATTGCATTTTCCACTAATTTATCACTGCAGTGAGTTGCCTCAGGGAGAGTTTATTCATACTGAAAGCTGAAAATGTATATTTCATGTATTATCACGCTATTACATATGATTTCTATTTTTTCTTTATTTTTTCTCTCTCCCTCCTACAGTTCTTTACATCAGCACCCAGAAGAGGAAAGTGTAGTGAAGATCGTTTTGTGTTTTCACTTTTATTTTTTAGTGATTCCTGTTTCAGAGGACAACTGTCATAAGTTTTTGGTTCTGTAAAGCCTGAAGTTCTGCAGAATGTTTGTTTTGTATAAGTGGAATAAGTTAATAAATTCTGGTTTTTGATTTAAGTCTGACTTGGTGAACATTGTTTACACATTTTGGAGTTATCACAAGTAAAATTCTGTTCATTGGAAAATATAAAGTCCAATCTAACGTGTGGCAAAGCATTAAAAAAAAATAAATTCAACATAAACATGGAATTTATCTCCCCATCATTTAAACAGGAATCATTTGGAAAAATCTTGATGTAATTCCTGTGATTTAATGCTTGTCTGTCAGGCTTCCCCAGTGCTGGTGGCTTTGTAGAAGTAGAATAAAGATGCTTTTTTTTTTAAGCTAAATCACTCACTCACAGTTTATCCCTGGAGCAAGCAAAGATGTTCAAATCTACCACTGTTTTCCCACAAGGCTTCAAAAGGATTAGAACATAATATTGTGATTTGTCAGTCCTAATGTGCTAATTTTTGTAATTGATCTTGATGCGACTGGCCTGCAGAAACCCATTACTAAATGGCTCATGTACAAATGTACTCATCATTACATGTGACAATCTCACAGTTGCTGGTTTTATAATTTTAAATTAAGCAGTTCACGGAAAGTTACACACAAAAACTTACTTTCTCGGGGAAGGCTCTTTTTCGATCCTAATTTAGTGTTTATCTTTGGCATTCTTGTTTTTAAATTGATGTTGCTAACTGTATTTCTACATCTCTGTTTAATGACTCTACTTGAATATAACTAACTGAGCACCCAAGCAGACAAAAGCAACTTGTTGCTCATTTTAGTGCACCATTATGGACAGATTCAATATCTACCTGAGCAAAGATTTTTTTTTTTTTTTTAACTTGCTGGCCATGCAGATATGTATCACTGAATAACAAAGAGTGTGTCAGGAGTAATCTATAAATGGTGCCACCTGCAGGCTATGTCAGGCTGCATTAACATGTAAACAGATCTGTCAGATCAACTCCCACTGCCCCCCCAGCAGTCTTCCATGTTTTAGTGCTTTTAAATGTCTCCACAGTCCACCTTTTGTCATCTACGACTCAGCATAGATGGTCTTTGTTCAGTCGGGTTTGGTTTGGCTCTGGTGTTGCTGCCCTGTGAAAATCAATGCAACTGCATATGCAAGGAATTGGAAGTTTATTCCATTTCAGTGTGGCCCGTGGTAATTTAGCAAATGAGTTCAAAAGTGGCATCACCTCATTACGCTAAGATAAGAATGCTATAAATATATGATTCATTAGGTTCTTAATGAGAATGCTGTATGTGGAGTGAGCGAGGGGAATTCTTTTCCATCCAAGGGTGGATTTTTTGAGAGCCTTGTTTTCCAACCTGTACATGCGCACTCTGGCCCCTGGAAGGAGACAAAAGGCTGCCAAGGTCAGGCCTGACTTGAGAATGAAGGACGCGTTATTGATCAAACTCTGCCGAGCTGCAGCTGTAGAGAGGGAATGTTGGGGGGGATTGAGCTGCAACACAAACACACAAACACACAGGCAGACATAGGCACTGAGTGATATGTACACAGAAACACATTGTACTCTGTGCAACACACAAAGAATCATTATGGCACCTAGTGAGGGTTAGTACAGACAAATATTTACCCACTGGAATCATAACTGAGCCGCTGGCTGTGTGGCCTCACAGGGAGCCCAATTAATACCATTCACACAAATGACCTAGTGGCAGACATCATGCGATTGAACCATGTGCTTTAAAATACTTGAATTGATGCATCCACATTTTTATCTTCAATGTTTGTGTCAGAATCTAAGTTTAGATTTCAGCCTTATAAACCTTTTTCAAACAGTCTTTTTTTTTCTCCCTGTTTTGGTTCAATGCAGTTAAATTGCTGGTTATTATGAAGCATTCAGCTGCTTTTATTTTACATGGTTCTATTGCAAGACTGCCCTTGTCCGGCACTGTTTGTGCAGGGCACTGGTCCCCACTCACCCCATCATAGCGGGCTGGTGGAGGATGCTGCAGTGGCTCAGCATTGACGTACGGAGGTGAGTGATGGAGGGGAGAGGACAAAGGAGGATAGAATAGGTGACAGCCTTGTTATGTAGGAGAAAAGCAAAGGGGGAGACTTAAGTCTTACAGCACCACCAGCTGCCAGAGCTACAACACTACAGTGGAGACGTGGGAGGGAGGGAAAGTGGAGTATGACTTTGACCCTGACTGATCACTGCAGCATGACTGTCTAGCCTTTTCACAAGGGATCAAAGGATGACAAGGACAACTGGAAAATCTGTGCTTTTTTTTCCCTCTTTTTTTTTTTTTTTTTTTTTAATGTTTGGCTGTGTGTGTTCTCATTTGGACAAGGACAAATTTCTGTCTTCTATGCAAATCTATTCAGTGTGTTTCTTTTCATATGAATGGCCCGGCCAGGGTTGACGAAGAGGATACTACACATTGGGAACATTCAAGTAATTCTTATTTTTCCTCTCTCTCTTTTTTCCCCTCTTATTGTACATATTCAACAGTGTCAGTGTGAATCACCACACAGTAAATGAAAGCATTGTGCGTGATGAATGTGGCGAACATACAGCAACAAGGCTGTGTGTCTTGCAGTATATTATACAATCACTGTATTTGCCTGCGATTGTGTGTTTGTTTTTGCATGTGTAAAGAAACCGGCCCACTCGCATTGTATTAGGATGTGAACTTGACCAGCTTTAACCTCCGCCTGACAGCCTGTCATGTGTTTAGGATGTAAATGATGGCGGTGACCTCTAATTCCGTGGCTCTGCTCTCTCATTCCACAGTTTAGGTCAGAGGTCCCATTTGGTTCGAGCAGAGTAAACAAACACCTTAGAAAGAGCATAACAGAGGCGGTTTGAAAAAAACAAATAAACAACACTGCTTATAAGTCAATTAATCCATTAATTAGTTGCAGGTTTTTCAGGAGAAAGTGTGTATGACTATGCAATTACTGACGTCTTGATCCAAAGTATTTCCTCCTTCACCTCCTTTATCTTTCAGGAGCCCAAATCCAAGTTCAAGTTTGACGGTTGTTTTGATCTTAATTGAGTGTGAGGGCCTGTGCTGGTGTGCAACCCCTAGGCTCTTTATTTAGCCCTGGGGACAGTCAACCTTGGTCAGAAATGTCACCCTTGACCTTCTTATCTGGGAAAATTCTATTCCCAGCATGGACGGGGGCTTCTGTGATTTATCTTGGCTCCAAATGGCAGCTTGATGCAGATGGTAAGGTTAGGGGAGTGTAACTAGGTTATCTTCAGGAGGCTAGAGAGCAGCGCTGTTGCACTCACATAGCAGTCACTATACATGTATGTGCTGCACGCAAGTTACCGCTATGAACAATAACAGACTTATTAAAGCAGCAGAAGTCTTCAGTGAAGCAGTAACATGGTCCACGTGAGCCCTTGAACTTTGGCCTCAAAAGACTTTGCAGCTGTCCCACAACAGTAGGGTCTATTTTGGAAACACACTCGTGCTTATTCGTGTTAACCGTATTGTATTATTGACCGTGACCTGACCCACTTACATCACAATAAGTTGGATGGATGTGAAGACAAACTATCATCTCTACTCTTAACGATGGAAAATTGTTTTAATTTCGTGGTTTTTGTCAACAGTCTGTCTTAATGAACTTGGATGGAGTTATATGTGGCACTTATTTATCAAAATGTTTTTTAAAAAGCTATTTCTGAATTGCTATTAAGGATATTTTAAAAAAAAGTTTTGATGGAAAAGGCTACAATACAAGACATGAATGGACTGTTTAACAGAGATGTAGACTTGAGATTGAGATTCAGCTGAGACATACAAGCTAATGTACACTATCGTACAAAAGTTTGGGGTCACCCAGGCATTTCTTCCATGAACACACACTTTTATCCATGTGCTAACATAATTTCACAAGGGTTTTCTAATCATCAACTAGCCTTTCAACACCATTAGCTAACACAATGTAGCATTAGAACACAGGAGTGATGGTTGCTGGAAATGTTCCTCTGTAACCCTATGGAGATATTCCATTAAAAATCAGCTGTTTCCAGCTACAATAGTCATTTACCACATTAACAATGTCTAGACTGGATTTCTGATTCATTTAATGTTATCTACATTGAAAAAAAACCTGCTTGTATACAAAAATAAGGACATTTCTATGTGACCCCAAACTATTGAACCGTAGTGTACTTGTATTCGTTGAAGATCACGTGATCTAACCACAAACTCCAGAGCAGACAATAAATAGATCTTAAGAAGATGGTGTTTTGTTATCTGATGGTTTCAAGGCCAAGAACAACCTTTGAAAGCCTTCAGTGAATATAGACACAAAGTCCTCCTAATGCTCAGAAAACATGAAAATCTCAACATCTACAATAGTAGACATGACAAAGAAACAAACTCTTGATGGTTATTATTAAGACAAGTTACAAAAGAGCTGCTAAATTGGCCGAATTCAAGTCTCAAGTTTTAGGAACTGACAGGCTTTGTATAGTCACACAGACCAAATATTTATTTATTACACCTGTTCAATGAGAAAGCTACAAAAAAGAGAAAAGAAGAGGCTTAAAGAACAGGTTAGAAAAACAAAAATTATTTAATGTTCCAACAAGAAAAGCACTAAGAGAGCGCAGTACTCCACCAAAACTGCTCAGTCGTATCATTTCCGACGGCTGAAATCTTGAAAAAATTTGTAGCAGAAATCACAGCACGACAGATTGTGCCTATTTAATATAGATGTGCCCGCAAACAAAACGACCTTGCACAGGTGTTACGCAGGGGTACGTTATGTCCTTACACCGAATCACGTCACCTAAATATGTAGTGGGCGGGAACCACCCCTACAATTTAATCAATTGTTCCTCGTATCATTATCAACGGATAACTCCAGATAAGTCCACAGCCGTGGATTTGTAGTGAGATCGCAATCATGTGCTCGTCAGTACACAGTTGACATAGTGTTCACTTGTTGTCATAGTTACAGTAACGCCATGCCGCTATTGCACAATGATACAGAAATCTTTAACAAATCCGTTGATCCAGCTGCATCACTGCCAAAAAATCTAATCACTTGGTCCTTGTGTCATTTCTGACTCTCCCTGAAAATTTCATCCAAATCCATTTCTCTGTTTTTGAGTAATGTTGCTGACAGACAGACAGACAGACAGACCAACAGACAGACAGACAAGCGTACGCCAATCATCACATAACTCCGTTGTTCCTTGGCAGAGTAATTAAAGAAACATCCTGATTTTTTTTGATACAAGATATCAAAAGGTATTTTTGGTTTTATTCCAAGGTAATTACCAAACTAATTATATTCGGATAAAAAAAGAAAACCTCCACTGTTGCACATTCTTGGTAGCATGTAATTTTAGGTTTTATGAAAGTTATTGCATCAATGGCTGCCTTGGGACCTGTTCCCACAAAACGGTAAATTTACGGATGAGCTCATCAGCACTCGTGAGCAATAATTAGTGAATATGAGGTAAACAGCCAGTGTCAAAGAGCCATTTTCAATTTGCTTCAGAATGGCTACTGCTTGTCCTGTTTGTTAGCCAAGTCTCAGTACTATGCACATGAGATTTGCATGAAATACAAACTAACCCTGCACTCAGGCAATTAGCCTCCATTATACTGGTGTTCCGATTGCCAATTTGTCTGCCATGCAAGGTAATCCGGAGTGTTGCTGGCAAGCGCCCAAAATGGTAATAATGGTAATGCAAGAGTCTTTTGTTGTTGCTTCCTCTCAGACTAACGGCCACAGGCGTCTGGTGTGTCACTGGATGAAATGTTGAGGAAGTGGAAATGTTTGCAAGGCAGTCGGGAGTCAACACGTGAACCTTTGTCCTCAAATACTACAGTCAAAAGGCTTTTAGGGTGCTGCTGTCTGGGATCTGTTCCTGTTCTGCCTCACTGGGTTATTCAGGGTTAGTCTTATTCAAAAAACTAAGCATTAAAAAACAGTTGAGATATAGGTGTTTCCCCTTTAAACATTTTTAGGAGCACACCATAGGAAAAAAAATACTGTTATAGTGAAGATTTTGGATTAAATGAACATGTGTATGTGAAGAACATTACTAAGAAATCCAGCGATAATTATCACCCAATTGTGCCACTCCCCTCAGCACTTATAAGAGTTTCAGTATGTTTCAGTTCATTCTTTTGGTTTTAAAAGCCCACAACTTTACTGTTCAATCTCACCACCATTGTTAGAGTTGTTTCTCTAACAGCTGGTAGTTGTTTTCAGTGAAAAAGCTCTGAATGCCCACTGTAGGCTACCTTCCTGCAACAAGCAGCAGACATGAGAGCAGTTAGTGAAAATGTAGTGGACCATTTAGCAGCTAAAGCTCAGATAACATAAAGAAAACAGTGAATATTCAACTTGGAATCATCGGGTGACCAAAGATGGAGCTCCACACCACTACTAATGCTGTCCCATACACTGGATGTGCAAATAAGACATCTTATTAGCTATAAATCGTGGAGTGACTGGGCCTTCAAGAAGTTCTTTGTGTTTCTGTCTGGATTATCATATAGAATCATTTTCATTCAGGTGCACTGATGCACTTGATTTAGTCTGTTTCAAATGGATTTGTCATAATAGTAATAATATGTTGACAGGTTGTTTCTTCTGACCACAAGTGGCTACAAAGAAATCAGTTAACACGGATTTAAAGGAGAACTTTGGTTTATTACTCTCAGAAAAATAATGGTTCTTGATGTACTTTAAATGTTTCTAATGTTCACTAGAATTCTTTGGTTTCCTGGCAGATAATAGCATATAATTAGAGCTGCCACTATTTTCATCGATTATTCAGTTTAACCATTTAACCCATTGCAATTTCCCACATCCCAAGTTGGTATCTTGTAATATGTTGTTCTATCTGACCAACAGTCCAGAACCCAAAATGTTAGATGTATTTAACTGGAAGAGACCCAGAAATGCTGCAAATCCTTTTACATTTCACTTTTTTGCTTGAATATGACTAAAACAGTTATCAAATCCTGTTGTCAAAACAGAACCAGGTGCATCCAAAAAGAACTATCTTAAAGATGGTCCCTTTATTTGCTCTATTTTTTGGAACTCCATTTATACTGCCTAACAGAAACATTTTTTGATGGTTCTCTGAGGCCCCTTTGTTTAGTTTTTTTAAAAGAACCATTTGAAGAAATGGTTCTTAAAAGGTTCTTTGTGGAGTTAAAACTGATTTTTCTATGGTGTCACTGCAAACAGCCATTTTTGTGACCAATATTTTTGTGATATTTCTGTGCATCATTTCAGTGTTTTAGGATGATGCTGTGCTCAACAAGCCGATTGCTGAAATCAGGGGAAGCAGTGATGCTGGTAAAGAGTGGTTTGATAAAATGGACAAGAATGGAAGAGACTGGAAGAGAATGGTCAAATTACACTGCCTGTCCAAAAAAAAAAGTCACACACTTGAAAATTTCATTGGACCACCTTTAGCTCTGAGAATGACACACGTTCGCCATGGCATCGTCTTCATAAGCTTCTGGAATGTCACAGCATTTATTTCTGTCCAGTTGTATTAATTGTTCACCAAGATCTTATATTGATGATGGGAGAGTTGGACCACTCCACAAAGTCTTCTCCAGAACATCCCAAAGATTCTGAATGGGGCTGAGGTCTGGACTCTGTGGAGGCTGATCCATCTCATGCTCCCTGATCCACTCATTCTCAGTGTGAGCCCCATGAATCCTGGCATCGTCATCTTGGAACATGTCCATGTCATCGAGGAAGAAAAACTCCACTGATGGAAAGATCTGGTCATTCAGTATATTCAGGTATCAGCTGACCTCATTGTTTGGGAACATAATGTTGCTGAATCTGACCAACCCCAGATCATAACCCTAACCCCCACAGGCTGGTAGGAACTAGACATGATGAGGACATCACTTCATCCACCTCTCTTCTTACTCTGATGCCCCCATCACTTTGGAACAGGGTAAATCTGGACTCATCAGATCACATGACCTTCTTCCTTTGCTCCAGAGTCCAATCTTTATGCTACCTAGCAAACTGGAGCCTTTTTTTTTGATTAACTTCACTGATCAGTGGTTTTCTTAGAGCTACAGCTGTTTAGTCCTAATCCTTTGAGTTCCCTTCGCATTGTGTGTGTGGAAATGTTCTTACTTTCACCGTTAAACATAACCATGAGTTCTACTGTTGATTTCCTATGATCATCTAAGACTTTGTTCTTACCACATTTGTTCCTCCAAGATGATGGTTCACCTCTGTCCTTCAGGTTTTAATGATACATTGGATAGTTTTAACTTGATTTTAGTAGTTTCAGAAATCTCCTTGGTTATTTTCTTTGCTTGATGCAGGCCAATAATTTGACCCTTCTGAGACAGATTAACATCCTTTCCATGACCACAGGATATGTCTTCCAACATGGTTGTTTAAGAGATGAGAAGCTCCTCACTGCATCAGCTAGAGTTAAATAAGTTGTTGCAGCTGAAACATATTCATCACTGCAGTAATTACCCAATGGAAGGCTTTTACCTATTCTACCTTTTTTTTTTTTTGGACAGGCAGTGTATGATCCCAGCTGTAAACATCTATTGCGGTCTCCAGTACTTCACCATTCTGGTTCAGTTCGACCTCCTGGGCTAGGCCTGGTTGTTGCTAACAGCGTTGCATTTCTGGGGTACTTAATTTCAGGATAAACTCTTCAAAGAGGTTAAAATATACTGGCTTTGATGGTCTGACCTCTCATGTGTCATGCAGGGATATTGCAGCATTCTATGATGCCGGTGTGAGAAGTAACAGTGAAAACTACTGAGCGTATTTACGTTGAGCATGCAGAGTCCACCTTTTCCTTTTTTTTTTTTTGTCTGCATTTGTTCTCATTGTTTAACTCCACAAAAGAGGTGTCAACATTGTATGAGATTGATGCATATTTTAGTCTTACAGCCAAATATTTTAATATTTAGTGCATGTGTGTGACCATCACCAGCCCTCCCTGAAAGCTAAGCAGATATTCTTTATTAGAATTCCCTATTATGAGCCAGGGAGGGCAGTGCTACACCTCAGTGATGTGTGGGGGAAACAAAGACTGGACAGGATGAACAGGACGAACAGGACGAACAGGGATAGAAATTAACAGGCAGTGCTATTGCAATTAAAGATTGTAAGGTAGTGTGTTATTCCCAACTACTAACTATCCACCTTTTCCTAATCAACAGCTTTGTGCCACTTTGCAACATTAAGATCTCAGATGCATTGGCTGTCACACTGGAAATACCTTTACTGTCTGTGGTTGTTTCAGTCTCACAGCTATGGAGGGAGGCTCTGTGGTTTGACTCGCTGCACTCCGGTTGCCTGTGATATTGCTCAAGGGTAAAGACCGACAGAAGAGTTATGACTTCAGCCCATCTCTGGCCATCAGGGAGGTCACGAGGAGGCTACGCTCTCACACACTCACACACATTTACCTACACATGAGAACACATATTAAGCTACGTAATCTATCACAAACATATGCATGAACACACACACACACACACACACACGCACACACACACACACACACACACACACACACACACACACACACACATGCATCCTGGACTACTGGACTACAGCCAGCATCAGAGTCAGGCCACCATCATAAATACAATCCCAGCCTTTCAGTCTTACGCCTGAGTTGGGCCTTTTCCTCTGAAAGTGAGACAGATAAAGAGAGAATGCATTTGCGTCACAACATATTAAGAGGCAGACGAGGGAGAGCACCTTTCACATCAAGATATGATTTCCCGCACGGCGCAGCGCAGGAACAAGAGGCCATTAAATTCAATGTGACACTCCCCAGGTTAGCCACTGATGCTTTTTACGTGGGCGTGTCACTTCGAGAGTTTTTAACGACCATCATGGAAAGTGAAGAGGGGAAGCTCTCCAGCTCCAACACACACACACACACACACACACACATACGCACACCGACGGTGCCAGAAGGATTGGAGGAGCAGCTTTTATAGGCAACACACATATAAAGCCGAGGACCTGCAAGTGGAGACACCTGACAGACTTTTATGAAGAGCCAAAAGTGATGGGGTAGTGCTTTTAACTGTGCATCCAAATTGCAACTTGAAACATATTCTTACATCATTTTGTTTGTTTATTGTGCCATTTGATGTGATATTATCCTTTTGGAAAAGCTAACCTTCAAATTAAATGTGTAAGGTGAAGTCGTGGTTATCTCCATGCTATCTGGGCCGTCACCAGTCCCTCAGCTGGTGTACTGTATTGCTCTGAGATGTGTTTTCTCAGTTTTTCCAGATATATCTAAGCCCCTTGTGCCCTCTTGTGGCAGATATCGGTGGTGAGTTCACTCCCAGCCAGCCACTCTCACCCCTCTTGTTCCTTATTTTAATTGACCTGGATTTGTTCCTTTGCTTTGCTGTAATGAAAAAGCGAGAGGTGCCTCGAGACTGAAAATCCTGTCAGCTTCACCCTGCAGCAATTCCCACACCCCAAAACTGGGTCCCCTTTACAAGATCTACTGTTTGAAGCTGAGCAGAAATAAAAAATTTAAAAGACCTGGGTGCTTCAATGCCTTGCGATGAATAATTAAGAAATATGCATTTTCAGATAATAGAGAAGGGAATTTTAATACATTTGGATGTAAATCCATTGAAGCAACACTTTGACATATATTTGTGTGGGGCTTACACATGAGTTTTTCTTGTATTCTTATTTCTCTGTGTAAAGATACAGTAAAATATTCATCCAGTGCTTCACACTGAGCTTACTGCTATGTTAAACATACAGAAGAAGCACAATCACTTTTTAAAAAACAGAGACCAGTACAAATGGGACATGTGCTCATTTGGGTCCTGCACTAAGAGAATGAACAGTGATACCACTGGCAGCCTGATCCATATTAATGCTGTCTATAGCAGCTCCTCTACGCGCTGCTCAGGGGATCACATTATCAATACAGGACAATCAATATTCTACATCATGAACAAGGTCATTCAATCAAAACAGGCCGGATTAAAAATTGAAAGATCAAACTTTGAATTGAATATATTATACAATAATTTAGTAGATACAGACGCCTTCTGTGAATGAATAAAGTACCACATAAATACATAAAACACTGCATGTATGTGTGATTAAACACAGTAAAAGATAATGAAGCTTACTTTTTCTTAAATGATTGAAATCCTGTCGTCTGATTAAAATAAAGTTTGTAGGTACCTTGTAAAAAATTAGATGTCATGAATACATTAATACAACAATCTAGTCAGTCATACCAGTCATGCCTCTATCTGACACCAGGCCACATAAAACACATATTTGAGGATGAATTCTCCCAAGCTACTCTTTCCACTTGTCATTACAGAAACTAGCTTACAAGTCCCCGTGCAGTTATGAATCATAGACCACGGGCCTGTTTGATTTTATACTTGATGACTCATCAGAGGTTTAACTCTTCACATTAAAGCCTGGTGACAATTTTATGGTCTCCATACTGGAAGAAGAGTGAATATGTTGTGCCGTGCTACAACAGGAAGCCCTTTGTCTTCATAAATCACCTCCCTGTGATGGCAGAGCTGGATTGAATCATCTTTGCTCCGGGCTGGTAGCAGAAATCCTGGCAAGGCTGGGGCTGAGGTGTGTGCTCGGCTGTGCATGCGTGGCATTTGTTGTGTGTTTGTGTGTGTGCTCGAGTGAACGCTCGTCCTAATTAAGCATCAGCAGCTCCTTGGACCAGGGGGAGGCAAGACTTCACAGCCATTAAATCAGGACAATGCTTTTTGTGTCACTGGCGCTGGCGTAAGTTGCCCTGTTTCCCCTCCCCTCTCCTCCCCCCCCCCCTCCCCCACATCCTTACCCTCCCACCTCCTCACCCACTGCCAGTCTCACAGCAGCCATGCAGCCTAGGGCTCCAAAAATAAATGATGGCTTCCCAAGTGCATGGTCAAGGCCAGGCAAGTTGGCAGGGCCGGGCCTCCTCTGAGAGCTGTGGAGGTGACTTCTCGCTGCTCCGCCCTCTAGTGGGGGATCATATTCACTACGGTTACATTTCAGGAGGCACAATAATGCGCAACATGAAGCAAAATTACAGAAATACTGAATGTGACGCAGTCCAGCAAAGACAACACTAAAACCTGCAGAAAAATGGCTTCATGGTTTTACTGACTTCATTAGATTGTAGATCAAAAGGCTTTTGTGAAATTTAGTTTGCATGTGTGTGATTTATGAAATGTTTATAATTGACTTCTATCTCTCTGTCTGTCTGTCTGTCTGTCTGTCTAGCTGTCTGTCTGTCTGTCTGTCTGTCTGTCTGTCTGTCTGTCTGTCTGTCTGTCTGTCTGTCTGTCTATCTATCTATCTATCTATCTCTCTGTCTGTCTGTCTGTCTGTCTGTCTGTCTGTCTGTCTGTCTATCTATCTATCTGTCTATCTCTCTGTCTGTCTGTCTGTCTGTCTGTCTGTCTGTCTGTCTGTCTATCTATCTATCTGTCTGTCTGTCTGTCTGTCTGTCTGTCTGTCTATCTATCTCTCTGTCTGTCTGTCTGTCTGTCAAATACATGCTCAACTTCTCTTTAATGTGTCCTGTAGAGGTAGATAATGCATCAGTGTATAATATAAAGACTTCGATCCACAGATTACACAAAACACACCCCTGATCTGACTCTTTCCTGGAATTTAGTGTTTTCCACCAGTTTGTATCTTAAAGAATGCAAACACTAATAGACGAGGTATATGGAATAATCTGGGTTTCTCATCCAAAGTGTTACTGGACGGCAGGGAAGGGCACTGAAAAGTCCAGGTGGGTGAGTGTGCAGTATCCCCAAACAGTAGTTTGACCTCATGCTTAGGTTCTTTCAGGAAAAATAAGTTCAGTAAATGATCAGTGTGTGAGAGAGTTTGAGAAAAAGAATATTTAAACAATTTGCATAGTCAGATTTATCTGTAATACACTAAACTTAAGCTACTAGAGTTGGAGTCATTATTGAATTAAATGATTTGCCAGTCGATAGAAACTTAATTGGGAGCTATTTAAATAAGTGATGAATTTTGGCCTTTAACAGAGCTGCATTTGCTAATTACAGCTTTTCAAACGTGAGGATTTGTGACTTTTCTTTGTTATACATATCGAAATTGGATGGTTTTTTTTTTTGCTATTAAGTGTTGGTTTAACAAAAGAAGCCATTAGGAAACAAGCATTTTGATGGGACTTTTCTGTTTAAAAAAAACAAATGTCTAATTGCTTCATGGTGACACAAACTGTCAGATTAATCAACAATAAAAATAACCATTAACAGCAGCTGTACTTCAGACAAGCACTACTACATAACCACTACTGCTTTGCTACACTTAACAAGCATTCTTATCAGCCAGTTAACCTATTGATAGAAATAATTTCAGGGCCACTGTACAATACAGCCGTCCATCCATTATCTATACACCGCTTAATCCTCATTTCAGCTAGAGTCTATCCCAAGTGACTTAGAGTGAAGACACCCTGGACAGGTCACCAATCCAACGCAGGGCCTGTACAATACAAAGAAACTTCAATATCAACATGACATACATTTCATTCGTATCCTTTGGTCCACACACATAGTGAAATTATTCATATTCATAGGCAGCGTATGCACAGGCGATACAATACTGCAGCTTACACACGATGTCATGCAGATGAATGAAATACATGAAAATAAAATATGCAAAAAGAAATGTCATTCTTGCATCTGAATAAGAAAGCACCCAGAAGAACAGACACATGTGGATCTGTGCACGCACACACACACACACACACACACACACACACACACACACACACACACCGCCACACACACTCATCTGTCCTCCAAAACTCAGCTCAGTGCAGCAGCTTCAGCGCTGTGGAGTGGATGAAGTGGCTGAGAGGCAAGTCCTTTGGTCTGCTATTAATTTTACATACTCTAAGGAGGCCATATATATCTTTTATCTATTTAATTAGTTCTGCTGTCTCTAAGTTGGTCAGATCTATTTCACTCTCGACAATATGGGCTGGTCCAGTCAGTCACGGAATTCATCAAATATATGCACAGCATCTCTGAGGACTGTTCAGACATTAATACGTATTCAGAGTCTCAGTTATTGTTGTCAAAGGCAGACACACTGAAACGCAGTTCAGAGAATTGAAAGCAATTTAACTCACATTTCTGTACAGCCGCTTATTGACTTTGGCGTCGAGCATTATGAATAATGGCTTAGTCTACTTAAATACAAATAAATGTTCACAGACGCAGACCAGTGCTAAAGGCCTAAGGCGTTTCAGCTTGAATACTTTCTGCAAAACAATCCAGGACATGTGTTGCTTGTGAAATCCAATCAAAACATCTCAATAGATGATTTATTCATTTTAACAAAACTTATACAAGTTTTATGGATGTTTTCCTTTTACTCTTTTGTGTGATACTTGTGGTAATGATGGAGCGTACAGCCTCGGCAGGTGGACCAGATGTCCACTAGGGGTCAGGCTGACACTAAAAATTCAGTACCTGCTGCGCGTTGGAATAACTGCACATGCTGAGATGTTTAAACACTGTGAAATAACGCAAGGCCAGATGATCACAGGAAAATATCCACACTGGTGATTACAAAAGTGTTGATTTTGATGAAAAACAACAACAACAAAAAAACAACAACCAAAAAACCCCAAAAAACTTCACTTAATTGAAAAAAAATTCCAATTTATAAGCAAATAATAATATACAAAATCTTTACTAAACAATGAATGCCACATAAAGCAAAACACAGTGATGTTTGATTTTAATTGATGTATTTGTTTAACACATAAATCCAAATATTGCCCAAGCCTGCTGTTTAAAAGTACACTGCAGTACTAATATTTCTATTTATTTTGAGCAAATCACATTTTAAATAGTCAGTACTCTCATTTCAAGTACTGTCCAATGAGCAATACTATCAGAAATTACTGTAAGCTGTATTTTATATTATTTTGCAGGATGTCATACACTACATGTAATAATTTATGTAGCAATTTGCATTAATAGCTAGTATTTGCTGAGAAGATTAAGGTGGAAAATGCTTAAATTAGTTAAACTGTTAAATTTTGTGATTTAATTATTAACATTAAATGTACAGTTCAAATTTAAACCAAAATTGTTCCCAACTACACCGTCATTTGAGATTTCTTTATTCAGTTTAAGGATTTTTCTTACAATAAATATCTGTTGTGCAAATTAAACCTTTTCTCTTAATCTAAATTTAATGTCAACTTTGACTTGACATTGCCCTTTGACTGTACATGTTGTTTTGTTTGACCTTCATCTCTTTTATTCTTCTACTTGTGCCAATTAATGTGTCAAACTGCTGTGATTTCGACATGTTTGATTCAGATGTGATGCTTGCAGCTTGTTTGAATCTTGACAAGACAAATTTTTATCCTGTTCCAGATAACAGGAAAAGAACTTGGAACACATATAAAACATAGTAAATATATGGTATAAACAGTCATTTCTCAGGGACATACAGGGATTTTTGCTGCTTCGTGAGTCTTAATTACTCTCTGCAGTGATCAGCATTCACTGTTCTATTATTTTCATTGATTTAGCGTTATTTGAAATCCAGAATTAGTGTGTGCAATTTGTGCATGTTTTATTGTAGGCAAACCCTGCCAGAATTTGGTCCATCACTGCATTATTGCGTCATTTAAACATCTTATCTGAGCATGAACACTCTCAAATAAGTTTACAAAAGCAAACAAACACACAAAAATGAAAGCCATGTATGCTTATGTTTACTTGCTGAGTGGCAGCATGATGTGTTTCAGCTTGTACAGTAAAGAAAAAAGAAGAATTTCGGCCTCGTTCCACTCACTACTTTACACCCTCACATGTTAACAAACAAGAATGTGTGTTTGGGTGAGTTTCTGAGTGCTTGCTGTGGTGTGTATGCGTGTTTAAATATGTGTAGCGTATCGCGGGGTGCTAATAAACAACACAGCAGACAACAGGGTGAAGTCTTTAACAAGCTGTCTGGGGCCGTAACATTGTTCTCCTGCAACAGTTAACACAGCACAGCGGGCAGCTCCAGGTAGTGACACCCTCGGTGCACTGCAGAGCACCTCTGTGGTCCAAACACACACAGGCGTGCACACACAAACACACACAAAAAGCCATGTCTGTACTCGCATTCTCACTTCTGGCCCCATACACACCAAAGCAGCTAATAGTCGGCAGTGTTGTAGCTTAATGGAAGTGCAGAGAGAGTTCTGCTGTTGAGGTAGATAGGGCCCTCTGGGCAAAAACACATTAACCTATTTGGAGGGCGTGAATTCTAGATGGTGTTATTAGCAGAGAGTCTGAGCACCTTGAGCTGAGCTGCTCTAATACTCGGTGTGAGTTTGTGTTTGTGTGTCAGAGAGAGAAAGGAGGCGAGAGGAAGAGAGAAAATTCCTGTTTTCACTCAACTATCTCAGAACCACAGTGAAGGTCTTTGCACAATCCATCTCCACGGAGAGAATCAGCAGGTTGGAGGAAAAGCTGCACTTCCTTCATTCAGGGTTTTATTAGCCTTTTGGCAGCAGAACAAGAAGTCAATGCAGGTCCAAAGAGCGAGAGAGAAACAAAACTGACTGAAAGAACAAGTCATTCCAGTTTGACAGAAAAATACAGCAAAAGTTTAGTCTTCTTCACAACAAGTCGTGCAGTCAGCACAACACACTGAACAAAAACAATACAGTGACTTCATTGTACTTGTCAGAGCCACGTACTCAATTTAGCACTAAACGCTTAGAAAAAAAGGGGGGTAATTACGCTTATGCCATCCACCAATTCCATCCAATTAGCCAATTAAGGCTAATTACAGTTTTAGCTTTGGCACAAGGGTTTTCATAATTAACCATTTATCAAATCTCCACCCTCTTTCTCTCCAGAAGACACCCAGGCGGCAGAGCAGAGGAGTCTCCAGACTCCCAGAGCCACGTTTCCCAGAGGGAAACTGGGCTCCAGCCAGCATCATATTCCTCCAATTACCTTGTTAGTACTGTAAATAGATTTTTATTTAACTTTTCCTTCAGAGGACAAGCTAATTCATCACTTAATAATTATTTTATACACGCTGGCAGCCAGGCGATAGAATATACAGTATGGATTTGACCATATATTGCCACTGGCATGGCTTCAACTCATTGAGGTGACCACCGGGTCAACAGGCCTCCAACTGCTCCCATTTGTTGCTGCCACACACAACACTCTAACCACTATTGTGCCGCTGCATTATCTACTTTTAGTTAGATTCTCCAGTTTCACAGTGTAAGTGAATTTCGTCAAGTTGTACATTATTAAAGGGCAGAAATAATTTATCTAATATTCATTATTTATATTTATACAAGGAGCTTGTCCGCAGGGAGCAGGTCTCATTTTCAGCCTCATATTTTGTAAACAGGCAGTCAGTGAAGTGACAGTTCCTCTGATTTAAAGAGACAGGCCTGCTTATGGAGAGTGATGCCTACCTTGAATTCAAATGGAAAGGTGATCAATTTTTAATATTTTTTCATGCAGCATTTGCATTGACGCACTCTCAGATTCTGCTGCTGCCGTCCCTTTCAAATGGACAATGGGGACAGACAGGTGAGCTGAAAGTGGAAAAAGGGAAGAGAAAATCTATCAGAGCTGTAGAAAAAGGATTTTTGTTGGAGAAAATAAATGTAGGGATGTCCAACAGAAGGCCGCTCTTTGCTCCACTCTGACCTTTTTGAAACCTTAAAGAATTATTAATAAGAGAGTACATTATAAATATAATGAATTAATAGTTTTTGAGCTTACTTTTGTTTAAAACTGAATCATGGAGTTTATGGAAAGCCACAGACCACTTCTAGAGAACAGTCTCCACATAAACCGACGGTATCATCCACAAACTCAAATTCGGCTAAGAGTGAGCTTCTTTACTGAGAACTCAATGGAGTGTCGTGTATTAAAAAAACAGCGGCAGGTCGGTACGGATTGGAACATTCAGTATGCATCCTTCCATGTTAACAACACGCAGCAGACAGACGGAAGGGCTGCCAAGGCCAGACAACCGTGTGCATGTTTGTCAGGCCGAGTGCATGAGCCTTCACCTCCACCGCCGCTGCACCTCAGCAGCTCTAAGTATGAACAAAATCGCTTTTCAAGGGGAATAATGTAGAACAACATCGTGTCAACTTTAGGATATATTTATATATTTCTTTGGGCTGGCATTAATTTTAAAGGCAGCATTTTAAAGTTGAGGAAAAAGGAATGCTGCGCTCCGACCGAGTTATGCAGTTATGCAAATGACTGAAATAACTGTCAAAATTGCAGTGAAGAATTGATGAGGACAGAGAGCGCTTGTCTTGGTTGTGAGGCAAGTGGATGACTGAGAGGACAAGTGACGTTCATTTTCAAAGGAAAGTTTCACGCCGCTATCATGGCAGCCATTGTGACTCATAGATAAATTTTAATGCCCCACTCTGACGATTCTGTGTCACTCTCCCTCTTCCTTTTTCTTTCTTTTTTGTAAGCACCCGTTGCCATCTCCTCTCCCAATCTGCGATGACATCTGAACAGACACATGTGCATGTGGCATGCCAGGACCCAGCCTGTGCACATGGAAAAGAAAGATGGGGAAAAAGTCTGTATAAAAGATTCATCACAAATGTCTCTAATCCACTACTGCATTGTCAAGGAGATGTTATAAAGCACACATTGTAAATGGATTCTTCCCTCACTGACTAAAGCCATTTCTGCAGAGGGACGGGAGGGGGGGGTGGAGCTGGGGCAACAGGGGGCATCCTTGTGTGGCAGCAGACAAGTACATAGTGTGAGCAGATGAGCAGCACTCTCTGGGACTGCATTACTACCTGTCCCCAGTGCTGCGCTGCCTGTGAGCCCGACTCTAATGTACAAGCCGGCCACATTCCCCTTGTCAAGGCCTTGACGTGCTCGTCAAAAATTACCCAACCTAAAGTGACAGCCCCCTTTCTTCCCATCTCTCCCCTCTCTTCAGCCCGGCCTACTCTCCAACCTGCTGGAGGAGTGCTTTGAAAGCCAACACTGCCAATGCCACTCTATAGCGGCAGACACTTTATTTATTCCCCACCGCAGGCAACGGGAGGTAAAACAATATGGATGGCACAGTGGAAGCTCATAATATTAGCTTTAGCTGTGGGCACTCGGCCATAAATATCGCACCGCCTCATGGAGAATATGATTGGAGCCACTTGAAGAGGAAAAGGGAAAAAAAGAAGGTGGACGGGGTGTCACTACCTTTCTTTCATCTCTTATCAAATCGTCCTTCAGCTCCTCCATCCTCCCAGTGCAAAGTGACACAAGTCTCTCATGCTTTTAGTGGCACTTTGAAAAATAAGACCTCAGTGAAGCAAAACTAATCACTCTCTTTCAACACTTCACTTCATCTGGCGATGCTCTCCGCTCCTCCATTTCAGAGCCCCCTCAATCACATATGATGATATTGGGTATTACTTATTTATTTTCTGTTGGAGATGTGCAGAGGTTGGAAAGAGGGAGGAAGTGGCAAGAAGGTGAAAAGGGAATCCTGTCCTGCCACAAACAGACATACAAACATCTACAACCTGACACATGTCGTGCAGCTTTGATCTATTCCACAGTCTGACTATAACATTAGTAGAAACCTGACATTTTACCATCTGATGTTCTTTTTAAGCTGCTAATATGCATCCGTTGTTTCAGGAACAACATGGGATGTTTATGCATCTCGTGTCTTTTACTGCGCATTTCTCTGGACACACAAGTGAATTTTTGAATTGTAATAGGGCAGCTGAGGAGTGTATCGACGTGTTTTAAAACACACACAGGCATCCTGCTGTACCTCCTTTGGTAATTAAGATGAGAATAGCTTGGATCAAGGACAGGGATATGGACACCTCAGCTTGATCTGGAACAGAAAACATTCTGCCGTTTCTCCAATCAATAACCTTTTGTTGCTTGGATCTCGCCTCTGTTCTGCTCTACACGTCCCCAGACTGACAATCTTCAGTCAGCGTCTGTATCTCTATTAAGCTCAAAGAGAATGGGAAAATAAACTGTTTGTTTTTGGGCATAACAGTACAAAACAAAAGCAAAACTAATATGCACTATACAGGCAAACACGGCAACAGCTACTGAATAAAAAAAGATGGTTCATAGATCAGCAGGTTCATCACATGTTCTGTGATTAGAAAAATTATCATTACTGTGTACATAATTCACTGCACAGGCTTTAGGGCCTGAATGATCAATTATTCCTGGAAACAAAAAGCAAACTGTTATCTTTTAAGGTTCTTTATCCTTTCCCTCAACAACACAGTGTAGTACGGGGTCATTGGCTGTTTTTTAGTTAACTTCAATGCTGTAACTGCATATTTAACTAATGTTATGTAGCCATTCTCTTCTGAGAAGCCCAATACTGCAATCAAGGGATCAAATAATCTTTAATTTATTGAAAAAAATGGTTAATTTAGTGCAATACCAAAGAAACAGAAGATTTGGTTTATTTTATTCTATGTTTTCATTGCATGTGCAGGTCCCATTTCGGATTCAATCTCAAATTTTTGTTTTGGTTTTTTTCTGTTCTCTCAAGAAAATTTAGACGAGAGGTTTATGTGACTCTTATTTCTGTCAAAGTCACATCAAAGCAACTGATGCTGAATCAGCTGCAAATTCTGACAAAAGAAAGAGACATCAAAGGTTGTAAAGAAAGAGTTAAAGTGGTGCACCGGAGAGTTCACAGCAGGTCAGCTTAATGTGCAAAAATGGAAAAACTTGTATTTTTGAGTGGATAAATAGTAAATAACAGCTCACCAAATAATGAAGAATGATGCTTCCAATATTAAATGAACAGTAAGGCCAGTTTATGAAATCTTTGCCAGTTTTTCTACTCTTTGTACAAAAATCTTTGCTTTTTGCAATATGTTCTCACTTTAGCTATTGTTAATGTTATTATAGAGGTGTAAATCTCTCTCTCTCTCTCTCTCTCTCTCTCTCTCTCTCTCTCTATATATATATATATATATATATATATATATATATATATATATATAAATTAAAAAAAAAAATTTTCTATAGTTATTTTATACTTCTATTTTAATATTCCTGGAGTGACACCAACAGCCGAAGCCAAAAACTCCTTGTACGTAGTGTATATATTTTGCCATTGAAACTGATTCTGCTTTGGATTTCAGTTTAGATTTCAAGAAATCCAACAACTTCTTACTCCCACTATAGCATTTAATAATACATCTAAATGTCAACATTTTTATGTCTTTTGCCATAAGCATATTCCTTGAAGGAACTGATTGAGTTTTTCTATACTGAATGATTGATATAATCAGAAACAATTATAAAAAAATTACAATACCAATAAAAAATTCCACCTCCACCTCTCTCAAATTCATGAGAGAGGTGATATAGACTTGATATTGTGGCGGCACACTGTATGAAGGTATAAATATAGATCTGTTTTTTTGATGTTGTATGAACTCAGGGAAGGAAAAGCTGCACGGCATCTCGAGTTCATCATTTGCATCTCGAACTGTTATTTCAATACAGTCTCCATAATAATGTTTTTTTCTTTGTGTGGGGAACTTGGTAAAAGTACATGTACTATATTCAGATGTAGTGTTAGTTTGAGCTGAATTTAGAGTAGAAGCAAAGCAGAGAATGAGTATCAGCTCTTTCTCCCTTCTTGTTCTCTTGTATTCACATCAGCGCACAGACAACACTCACATCTGAGCCGGGTCACTCAGGACCTCTGCCTCATCACTTTATCTAAGTTACACAATCCTCTGCTCTGCTGTCTTTTAATCCTCGCCTTCCCTCCTCTCATCTCACCCTCCTGCACTCACATCTGTGTGCATCTGTGTCCCCAACTGCTGCGCAATTAAAGAGAGATGAGCAGTGCTGTTAGTTTAAAAAAAAAAAGGAGTGAGAAAACATAATGTAGTTTGTGTGTCACCATCAATTTACTGCATGCTGAAACTTTAAAGGAGCCGATGAATAATTTGAGAGGAGTGCAAAGGGGAAGACGGGTGGCAGTGGCAGTAGTGGAGTTGGGCTGGTAAAAGCAATAGATGGAACGTAGAAAAGAAGACAACAAGACAAGGAAGAAGGAGGGGGTGAAGGTAGAGAAAATGACATTGCTATTCATCCAACCCTTTGTCACAAGTTGAGAGTGAAAGATGCAAAACTTCAAGCACACAGTCTCCCGTGGGTGAGATACCGCAGTTCAAACAAAGTAAACAACTGTTTTACTCTGATGCACACTTTAGTCTTGCTGGAGGCTAAGTTGCCTTCCTGCTGCAGCTGGTATTGTGGCACATTTTGCCGGCAGGGGAGAGCGTGAAAATTGTTGCAAAGATCTCACAGTATTCTAACCGAGTGTGGCACACAGGAGACGCAGGCTTGTTGTTATTTACATAAAATAAGCAGGTTGGCTTTCATGAACAAGGAGCTGCTCGAGTAGAAAAGGGTCACAAACGCAGTATGACAGAGTACAAATAATGTGCGCTCGCTCAGAGAGAACTTTAACTGTCACATATGAGGATGTACGTTTGGGAAGAGCAGATGTGTTTGAAAAAAAGTTTCCTTATTAACTCCAGGGCAATTACTTAAGCTTTGTGTTCTTTTTAACCTTTTTTTTTTGTTGTTACATGTTTTTGCTGTCTAAATGGAAGCTGCAACAGTGATGAACAACTAGAGGAGAATGTTTTGCAACACTTAAATACACTCTAGAATGCAAAAATCGCACTCTTTTTGTTTAATTACATTAAACAAAATGGCCTTAAAATGGTGAAATTTTGTCTCACGAAAAATACAACCAAGATGTCAATGTGGATACAGTTTGCATCTTTTTGTGTTACAAAAACAGGTGGAACAATGTTGTCAAAAACACTCAAAAATTAAAAAGAATGGATAAAATGGGAGTAGAAAAAACGAGGGTAAATTGCCTGAGGTGAGCTACAGCTGTTTAGTGAAATGATAAGACTTTAATGTTTTACATGGTCCAGGAGAGAATCCCCCACAAGAACGAAAATCAAAGCTCCTGTTAAAGACAAAAAAAAGAAGCTGAATTATGCAGAAAACATGCGAGAGTTTGTGCAGCATCCAGGTTGTTTACCTAAACATCATCCAGTCTGAAGTCTGGAGGCTAAAACACCATTTATACCTCTCTCAAATGTGGGATTTGAGCTTTTCTCATGAAGAAGAAGAAAGAAAACATGCCTTCAGCCCTTCGACTGTAGCAATTTAACTTCTAACAAAAAGAAACACAGGTTGGGTGTGTGATGAGATGTACAGCAGCAAGATAAACAAGGATTAAAGCTAGTTTAGTTCAGATGTGTACAATAGCTGCTTTACTATGGTGGTTGAGATGGTAGCTGCACGTTACCTTTGAACTAATTACAGCTATGTTTATCAACCTAATATATAGTTCTGTGCAAAGGTTTCAGCTTCTTTTGATGTTTAGATTCTTATCCACTGTGCAATACCAGAGTGGAGACATCAGATCTGCCTCAAACTCAATCTGCAGCCAGACAAAACATCTTCAGCAACAAGAAGAACGAGTCCTGCAGCAGATAGCGAGGCCTCCACAGAGCTCAGACCTCAGCATCATGGAGTCAGAAGGAGATTACATGAGGAGACAGAAGTAAGTCAGACAGATTACCGCCACAGAAGAACTGCGGCAAGTTTTCCAAGATGACTGGAGATATCTTCCTGCCACGTAAATCACCTCCTGCTATCCCCACCCCCATCATCTCCACTCTCACTCAACCGGTCGAGGCAGACAGACGCCTTCCCTGAGCCCAGTTCTGTCGGAGGTTTCTTTTTTCCCCTCCCTGTTCTAGGTTTTTTTTTGTTCCGTCCCACTGTCGCTCATAGGGAATCCAAAAGCAAACTTTGGATTGTTGGGTTTTCTTTGTTCACAGTTTTTAAATTCTGAAGGTCTGTAGCTTACTATGCTAAGCACCATGAGATGACATATGTTGTGAATCTGCACTATATAAATAAAATTGAAAAGAGGTAGAGCTTGGTAGCACCAAATATAATTTTTTTTCTGCTTAGTACACTCTGCTAATTGATTAACAAAAATATTCATGTCATTACTGTTGAAGAATCCTCACCTGATATTTAGTACCTAAAATATTTGCACTGTAAAAAGACTATTTTTACTTCTAGTGTCCCTATGTCACTCTGAGACTCAAGGTTCACAGGAAAAAACTGCCATTTGTTTTTTTTAAGATTTCATATTTAAATACAATGCAGCTAAAAGGTTAAGAAACTAGCAGGTACATTTTGAGCTTAGCCTCATTTAACAGCAACAAAAGCTAATCAAATATTCTGAATTACATCAAATATTATTTTAACTCTAAATGCAATATGTAGATCAATAATGTTCACATCTTCACAGGGACACTGATGGAAACGTCTGTTATTCACATACAATTATTGTGTTGTTGTGCAAATATGCCATATCTACTGTTATGCTATTTTTAAAATATTAAATTTATATTCACAGAATAAGACAATAGATGCATTGTGCTTCATTTAAACCTGTGCTCAGACTGCGCACACACACACACACACACACACACACGCACACACACACAGACACACACACACAGACACACAGACACACACACACACACACACACACACACACACACACACACACACACACACACACACACACACACACACACACACACACACACACACATAGCCCATCATAGCATCAGTTGAATTTCTTCAGACATGTAATATCAGCATATGTACAGTACCCAATTAAAATAAAACTCCCCACAAACAGACAAACGTTACCACACACAACAAACCGGTGCATTGCTTTCTGTTCAAATGTACATACTAAATAAGATATGGGGGGAAAATGAACCCATTTCCCCTCTTGTTACTTTTAAATGCAAATTGGGTCCTTCATTAAAACGTGTGGCTAAACTTCATTAGCAGCAGATATTGATTTTCGGGCTGCGACGATCTGATAGGCCCTATAGGCAAGTGAAGGTACAAAGGTTTGTCTAAATGCTAACTGCTAGTACGTGGCTCGGGGCAAGCTGCAGTTCTGGCTCTGAGAGCTATAGAACATCTGGAGAGGTAACATTTACATAAGCTTCTCTTTGTACATGGGAACCTTCATTAACATCACGCTGCTTTGAACTTAGGATGAGATGGTAATACAGATGAAACTGAAGTTAGGGATCTGTATTGGACGGCTGCATTCATGTGTTATTTTCTCTGACAATCTTTGCTCATTTCTTTTTCTTATTTTTGGAAATCTGAGCTTGATTTTCCAGATTTATACACATCCCACTGATGGGATAACAACCGAAATGTAGAACTATATTAACTGCAGTCTTTAGAGTGAGAATTTAAACTATTTTGCATGTGGCTGGTGACTTATGTAAATGGATGGTAACTGTTTGACATACAAAAAGAAGTGAACCTATAGTTTAGTTTGAGACAAAATTGTTGCAGATCCGGTGTAATATCGTCGGTTTGTCAGAGTTATTTCTCTTGTATCACCTCTTGTGTGATATCTGTTGGTGAAATGAGCATTTAAGAGCAAAGCTGACACTCATCAGAATGAAAACATATGGCTGAATAAAAATAATAAGCTGCATGCTGTACCTACCCGTCATATAGTGAAAAACATTACAGATAATATATCTTTACTGAGATACATCTTCTTACAGGCAAAGTCCAGAACCCTGCTTCCCAAAAATTATATTTTTGTGCAAGTAAACTGCATTAAATTTTGTAGGCAACTTATTTCCTTGCAGTTTGTTTGTTGGTGTATCTTTGCCATGTATGTTATTGCTTTTCCTTTGCAGCCAACCAATCATATATTAGATATGTTGGGACTTTTCTCATGCGTAGAACCTTCAAACATAAAAGGGTGTATTTTAACCACAAACATGAATTTCCTTATTTTTCCCAAACCAAACCAAATAGTTTTTGGTGCCTAAATCCAACCAAAACCATAAACAAAAGTAAACAGTGAAAAAAATTTACCTTAAATGTAAAAGTAATAGCTCCCAGTTCCTGCCTTCAACCTCCGAACTCCGATTGTATGGAAACCTTTTCTACGATGCCATACTTTTCATTGGGAATATTCTTATTAAAATTAATTAAGAATGTATTATAGTTGTATAGGAACAGATTTCTTTTGAGAATATCTGTCAGCAACAGCACACCGGCTCAATGTAAATATATAATCAACATATAAGTGTATCCATACACACACAGACACACAACAAGCTCTTGTGCATAACAAAACATACATATGTGTACACTTCACATAAGGCTCACAGTCACTTCACTGCTCATTATTTCTGACTTTTTCTATATTTTAAGGAATGTTTTGCACAGCCTTGTCGATCAGTCACGTCGCATTCCTCTGCCTGTACTGTATGAGCATGTGACAAACCAAATCTCTTCAATTGCGAGACGTCATCCGAGCAGCAAACTGACAATTCTGAGGCTTCCTCATGACTCATATTTTACATTTCATTAAGAATATCTTCACTGCGTATCATTTTATTGATCAGAGAGGTTCACACAATCACAAATTCACTTTCCAATCTCTACCGCTCACCCTCGCTTTAGTTTTTCCACTGCTCGTCCTCCCTCCGATACCCAGGTCTCCTCCATAGACTCTCTGTTAATTCAATCTCATTATTTTTCCAAACATGGCTGCACCATGTGGCTACCCCCTCAATCAGCGGTCGGCCTAACCCCCTGATCTCTGGCAAATGGGGGCCCAGTAGTGTTCCACTCCTCTCACCGTACGGAGCACACAAAGGGCCATGACCCAAATTGCGGGGGATTTAGGCCCTAATCTGTCTTTACTCTGCAGAAAAATGGATGGCTTGGATAGAGACCAGAGGAAAAGTAGGAGAAGGAGGAGGAGGAGGAGAAGAAGGGGGGATGGCTTTATAGGATGGGGGGTATAGAAGCATTAGGAGCATACCCCGAGTTGGGAAAACATCTGCTCTTCATCATCTGGGTGCTCGTCTGGTCCAAAGCCATGTTATGCTTGTGTGTGAGTGTGTGTGTTGGTGTGTAAGTGCTCCGAGGTTGTGGTCGGTAGGCAGGGACGAACATGGCCTGCTTTACATTTTTAAAAAGCAACACATGAGGCATCTCCTACAATCACACAGCGAGTGTAAATTATTGAAATTATCCCCAGCGTCAGTGGTCTAAGACAGCACAACATGATACACAGAGACATGTGTGGCTCTACCTGCCAGGCCCCTCAACGCGCTTGTAAACAACTGTAATTCTCTGCAAAGCAAGCCCAAGTACAGTGTGTCTGTGTGTAATTTATTTATCGGCCTCCCAACAGGCGGCTGGAGGTGAGAGATACTGTGTGTTTACCCCTCTGCGAACATGCTGCACACACCCGGGCCACATGTGTGCTCAGACACTCACTTACTGTCTTAAACACAAGTGTCAGAGTTATGATTGCCGCTCCGGTACCGATCCCTCCGAATCTATGTTCGAGTCACAGCCTCTGATGAAGAGGAAAGTCAGAGGAGTCTATAGCTTAGATTGAGGGATCACATTCGAAGCAGTTTGTTACAGGATAACGTCTGATTTATTCAAATCTTGTGCTATTTTTTAAAATCAGTTATAGTAACATTGCATCCACAAGAGCCAGCACTAATATCTGGCAACACTAAGTCCAGTTGTACATGAATCATGACCAATGAGATGATCAGACAGCTTGTAAGCAGTCAACAGTTCATCCTCGTTATTTAGTCACCTTATTTAAAAGAAAGTAAATGCACTCAAAAGGCTAGTAATAATCTGTCTTTGTGCAAGAATAACTGTGTGTGCATGTACAACAGCAGTAAGTACAGTAGGTCAAAGTTTAACAAGTTTCACAGGGACAGATTTAACAGACTGTTTGGGGCAGATTTTACTGAGTGTCTGTGTTTTTCCTTCCGAACTGTTTAAAAGCCTGATCACAAACACATTTATGCGACAAAAAGCAGCTGATAGCTGCTATAAGTGGATTTGCTTATTGAGGCAAAGCGAATCAAATTCAACTGCAATGACAAACTTTAATTACTTGTGCTGCACCATTCATGTTTGTTTGTTCACCTTCCACTTCTCCTGTGTTTTTGAGGTAACTATCTTGCTAAATGACAGCTTGCAAGTTAACCCTGGGAGCTTTTTCCCTTCTTCAGAACCTCTCTGCTGAATAAAACCATGTCCAAGTGTTTGAAAAAAAAATGCCAGATGGCGTAAACAGCTCAGTGCAATGATAAGAGAAAGAAGCTCTGCAAGCTACTGGGACCAAGTGACAACCTCCAGGGCTGAACAATGAAGCTGAAGTGCCAAAAGCTGCAGTTCCTAAAATGCCCACTTGAGACTGATTTTGAAAGTGAGTCAATCTCCATAGACCCCCATGTTAAAATGTTCCAACTCTAAAGCAGAAATTAATATGTTTACAAAATGATACACAAACAGTTTTGGTCTCCATTTGGTGCTTTCCTCGTTCATGTTAACTGTATAGGGCTTGAATTTTATGTAGCTCATCTGTTTACATTTTTAAAAGACTTTAAGTTGTGTATAGTTAGGGGTCTAGATGCTCGGAGACACAGGTATTATCGGACAGTCCACGGCCCACCTCAGTTCCACTCAGGCTCCAAGTTTTTGTTCAGTTTTGGATTAGCCAAGTTCAGGCAACTGAAGGCAAATGGCAACTGCTAGAGCAACCAAATGGAGCTACAAAACCACTGTTTAGAGCTTTATACAAAGTTAATCATGGGGACTCAAGTGGTTCTAGCAACTAGCCCTAGTAGACCCAACATAGCCTAGCTTGTAGTAACACCTAGTTCACTTTATTTTCTTGGGTGGCCACATCTTATTCTGAGGGCTTGTTTAAAACCACTGTGACCCAAACTTAGATAAGCAGGAAAAAATGGATGTTTAAAGCCTGACAGATGGCACTGACAGGACTGATGTTCAAAATTCCAACATTAGGACACAAGTTGTAAAAAATGAAACTCATTATCCTTCAATAGAAGAACAGCTACTGAGATATCCTCCAGTCCACCTGACCTCCATCTGCTCAAGTCAGGTTTCACATAGTTATCAGAGGTGAACATTGTCGGAATAGAAAGCACTTTTGAGAAAAAAGGAAAGTGGCTCAGTGATGTTTTAGACTGAAATAAAGGAGAATTATTGCTCATATGAGTGTGTGTTTTCTGTGAAGCCATTCACTGGATGCTCCGCTGTCCCAGCAAAGCAGGACAGTCAAGCTTAACCAGCCCCAGGGAGCTAGATTATGAAGAACAACCATCTGATTTCTTCTTCCTCCTCCGACCCCCTGCTTTTCCCCAAAACCTCCCATCTCATCACCGCCTCTCACTCACCCCTCGCCTCCTCTCGCTCGTATGATTAAGGGTCAAGCGTGCCACCTCGTCTCCAGGCCATCATTAAAAGGGCGACAGAAAAGAGAACGAGAGTGAGGGAGAGAGACACCCTGGCACACAGGGCTAATGAAAGCCATGAATCACGGTGTGGTCTTTAAAGAACATATTAGTGGCATCATTAACTCTGCACAAAGGCCAGAGCCGGGGTGAACAGACAGGTCGCTCCCTCCACCAGCCTGCTGCCCCACCCCCTACCGCTCTGCCTTTCATATCCCCTACAGCCGCCTCTCATTAGGGAGGCACCCATACTGCCACATACGGCGGCTCTCACTCATTTGCCAGACAGATTTGAGAGATGGCAAAGGCGCAACTAAACTGACCGGTAGAATTCGCCGTTAACCTCCAGCTCAGTGTGTTTTTAATTCCTGCAAAAAACCTTAACAAAGGATTTATAAAACACCTGTTTTTGCAAAGTATCCCAGACAAACTCCGAAAACAAAAGCTCCTACTTCTGTGGAGGCAAACTGCAGACGTATTTTTAATGGACATGCTCCTCTTAACCTGCCACTTCCTGTTTGAACAAAAACAACTCTCCCTCCAGACGCCCTGCAGCAGGGGCCTGTGGGTACTCCTCATGGGCAGTGACCTTTTCACACAGCCTCGGGACAAAGTGGGTCTCCCAGCTCACCCTGGAGCAACACCCACCACCACCACCACCACCACCTCCTCCTCCAGCGCTTCCTCCCACGTCGCCCCCCTCTCCCTTCCTCGCCCCTTCAGATGCCCAGGACCTGGTGGTGTTTGCTGGTAGAGGCTGGAGCCCGTCAGAACCCTCCATCAGAGGTGTGTCTGGAGCCCCCGTGCTCAGGGAGACGGCCCAGGCCTCATTAGGAGCTCCATGATGAAACGAGCTGAAAGGCCCCAGCCTCAGCCAGCACCAGCCGGCAATCACAGCAGCCTGAACTGGAAAGGCTCATCTCACGGCCCCAAAGGCGTTAAATCATGGATAACCTTCTTGTTTCTCTCACTATCTAACTATCTGCACCGCCTAACTTGCTCTGTCTCACTCAGACTATGTATGGCTTGCCTCCCCTCGCTTGCTTCTGTCTCTCCTCCACAATGCCCAGCCTCCACCCCTGCTGCTACCCCCACATCTCTTCCCCTCTGTCTGCGTGGATAGGTCCTCGCTCTATTACTGCTGCTCACAGACCACACTGTACTGTACTGTACTGCATCACTCACTCGAGGCATCAAAGTTTAACACCTACAACTTACAGCTCTCAGTCACATCTCATCTCTCACTTTCCATGTTTCTCGCCCAGATTGTTTCTCCAAGCTTTTCATCATTCGGTGTAATTGCAATTCTTTTTTTTTCCCTTTTAGCCTTTATTCCACTCCTGCCCTGCTTTGACCGCTATCTTCGACTCTTTTCTTTCCACTCTAATGGTGAAAGAAATTCAAATATTGCAGCAGAGTGAAAGTATTAAAAGCACAAACTTTTCAAAATGTTACACCTGCCACTGTTAAATTCCTTTGCTGACAAGCGAACAGCGTTTTATGTTGTAGTTGGTCAAAATAAAGCTTATTCATATGCTGTTAGGTATTTGAATCTGTACCTTTGCAACTTATTTTATAGGCTTTGTCTGTCAAATCTTAAGTCATGTATTGGAGTACATATTTATCTAGTAATAAAAAAAGTATTTATAAAGAATTTATTTAAAGTATTCTGCTGCAAGTAAAAGCATAGAGTGTAGTAAAAAGTGAAAGCACTTTTAATAGAGGTAGAACGTCACCTGTCATTGTTACATTATAGATTATTTAACTGCATTATGACTGCTGATGCAAACGTTGATAGGTTGGGGATAATTTTTATTCTGTGGGATGGTTTAACATACATTACATTACATTCTATCTGTCTATCTATCTATCGGGCTTCAACACTGATGATAAGATCCTGTTCCCGCTTTGAAATTGTAATCATAATTCCCTCAGATGAACTGCACCGGTGACATGCAGGTGCCTGCAGGTATGCAGGTTTGAAGCATAGTCTGCTCTGCATGCACCACTGAAAGAATCAAAGTGACGGCTCTCTGGGAACCACAGTGTTTGAGTACCGATCAGAGAAAAGGGGAATGATTTCAGAGGATTATAGCAGACAGTGAAGAGATATTAGCACCTTATTCACCGTCTGCAGAGAACAACTTTTCATTGAGCTTTGCCTGAGCAGTGAGGTATCACTTGCAATCCAAAGCAGAGGAGTAGAACACCAGGAGCAGATCATAGTGAGCATTATGCAGCCTTTCTTGAATATATGCTTGAATAATTGAAAGCCACTTAGTCCCATTTGAATGGTTGAGTGTTGTGGATCAACTACACCTATGGAGGCCTGGGTCAGTATGGCTAGCAGGGACAGGCATTTACGCTACAGCTTCTAATATATTCATGAAATGTGCGCACATGAATTTTTTCTGAAGTCCCTGTGCATGTCACAACACACAGAGCCACGGATAATTAAGGATTGTCGCAATACTTTATTTCTGCAGGCAAAACATCCCTCCCCTGCCCTCAACTCCACACCTTGTATGAAAAGCATAATTCTATGATAAAGCTAGTTTAGGGAAACCTAATGTTATATTAAAGCAGAGTTAATCTATGCAAGGGGGGCCTTCTTACCATACATTATTATGCGCTACAGAATGCTTTAATGTGCAAAAAAGACCTTTTTTTTGGCCAAGAGTAGACATTATATTACTACAGGTTAATAAAACTTTGGGTTTCTTAATTTTTCATAGTGGTTAGTGCATATGTAAATATTTAATGAGGTCTTTATGCTCCAGATATTCCAACAAAAAGGTTAATAAGCTCTAAGATGGAAGATAGGGTATATAATCGCCAGCCTGTCCTACAGAGGAAGGAGGAATGGTGGAGATGTAATAAAAGACCCACAAGAAGAAAGTGCAAAGGAAGCAGAATGACACTTTAACTGCTGTATGAGGGAAGAAATATCAGGAAATAATATAGAAATTGTAGCCATACTCTTACAATCTTTTATAAAGGTGTGCTTGTCTGTGTAGGGCTGCAACTAATGTTATATGGAGTTAAAACTATTGAAAAATAGCCCATATTCACACTGTGTGAGCACAAGCCTTCAATATATATATTTTTTTGACTCGCTAATAGCCTAAAACAAGGAAAAGAGCTATCAAAAGACAGCGTCGACATTTGTGCTTCATTAATAACTGAAGCAATGAACAGTTTATATTAGTCCATGTATTGACGAATCATTTCAGCCTCACAAAAGTGAGGCACTTAAACAGTAAACGTTGCTAAAAAAGGTCTCTTAATACAGTCACATCTGTATATTCAGTATGTTTTGCAAATAAATGTATCCAGATATCTTATCTTATTCTTCCTTTGGTGCCTTTTTAACCCCTGCCTCAACAGGTAAAGTTTGTCCTTTTAGCTAACCCTTGCTCAGTTGTAGTTTTGCATTCTCTCAGATTCTGCCTAATGAAATGAACAAACATAAAACAAACCAGACAATGATGCTTCTCAATAGTCCAGTGACATAACATTGATGTAAAGAGCAGTTCTAAATGAGTTTTTGGATATGTTATGTGTAAAATTGCCATTTAATTTCTACTTTACGAACATACAAGCAACCTATGAAATAAAATCTACATATTGACACCAGCCTAGAGGTGGGAAACCCAAATGTCACTTTGATTTAACTCATCTTCCACCATTATGGTGTGTTGAAAGCCGCGTCCCATCTAAAGCATATAGCTCTTTCCTTAATTAACACACACTGTGGTGTGTTGCAATATCAAATTAATATTTCAGTGCCTGCTTCGTTTTATGGCCGCTACCATTTGAATAGGCCTTAATAGAGTGACAAGACATTCCCACCGACCACTGTCCCATGAAAAATGCAACAGCCACTTAAAACCAATGGCCAGTCACAAGAAGACACTTGGCCCCTCAAGACAAACCATGACTTCTTTCCTGATGAGGGGAAAGCAGGCATATTTTCAGCGCCTACTGTGGAAAGTAATGCAGTCCTCGGCACACACATCTGTTATGAAGATTGGATGAAATGGTTTGATAGTGAAACATTAGCTTCTTTTAAATCTCACGCCTGGTGAGCATTCTTCAAATGTAACGCAGAGTTAATAATTAAAGTGCCCTATTCGCCGTAGTATTAATCGTCAGGGCCATCTGATAGTCGCCTTGCCAAAAAAAAGAAAAAAAAAAGACTTTGACTCAGAGATTGCTTTAACATATTTGAACTGAACATCTGGCTGCAGATGCAGATTATGAATGGAAATACAACAAAGAGCAGACGAGGCTGAGAGGATCTGTGCTGAGACTGTTTTCATGAGGATGTTAGAAGCTTAAAATAATCAATAGATCTAAAAGAAAGCAGGGTCAGGAGGTCAAAAGACTTCATCTGGGCTGCTTAGAGGTCAGTTTATTCACTTAGTAATGTGCACTGGAAGCTACTGAATACTGTTGACCTCATTTGAGTCACAAGTGTCTCTAAGTGCCTGTTCTTATTAGTTTAAAACCCCGTGACATTCATGCAGGCAGCATTTAGTAAAACTGACTAATCCCCTTTAAATCTCTGTGACCATTTCTCTCATATTTGTAACACCTGATGAGATTCATTAAAAAGCATCACCCCGGTGCCATCATGAGATGTCAGAAAGCACAATTGTGTTTGCAGGACGTCGTTAAGGCACGTAGCGAATCCAGCCCTTCTAACTGTGCAAACTGCTGAAATATTTAAGCCAATAAGAGTCAAATAACATCTGGGGAGGTCTGGCAACAGAGAGAGAGCAAAGTTATTGACTGTACTGTATTAATCACATTACAAAGCACCTATTTTCCTTTCGCACACTGTCCTACAAATGGAACAAAATATAAAAATTTGCAAAGTTCATTTTGAAAGATTTTTCATTAACAGCAAAGTATTATCATGCCGTAACATGGCAAGTACAGTCAATAATTACACTGAAAACATGAATTACATTAGTTTAATAAGTAAATGTAGAATGATACAATGACTTGAATTAAAATGTTTAGTGTTATATGATATTTCTCTGTGGCTTCTTGTGTAATACACCTATTAAATGGGTCAGCCACTTCTGTTTAAGTCGCTTTTAGTGGCAAACAGAAAATAAAATGTGTACAAAAGCAGAAAACAAGCATTATGAATCAAAAAGCACTTGAAAGAAATCATGGTTGAGCAAAACATTCCCACAGATTTTCCCAAATTGGAACATCAGCACTACTTGCACCATTAACTTCACCTTCCTGGGAGAGAACATTAAGGACAAACTTAAGGAAAAAAGCAAATAAGTGATCATTTTCCGTGCAGCCAATCAGTCAGTAGTCAGGAGACAGCTACAGCATGCATTGTTTCACTTTGATCATGTATTCTATGTTTTAAAAGAAGAATTAAACTGGAAGCAAATTGTGGTTGTTTAGCTTTTCTGGGAACCATAGAAAGTTTTTTTCTGTTTGTTTTGGCAGATTTAACTCAACTTAGTTTTAAAAGAATATACAGTGCAAACAAGCTGACTAAGACCAAAATAAATTCATAAAATTAGCATTTAAACTGCAATAAACAGTTTCAGCTTGTTGGATTTGTAGAATATCAGTATCTCAATTACACCTGTTTACTACGCTGCTGTAAATAAAAATAAACACTGTATGTTGTATTTAATTATTCCATTCAGGTAATAAGTAACAGATATGTCGCAACACTGTTTAATTTATAAGCATTTGCATTTATGGTCATGGGTTCTTGAACATGTAACAAATTTTAAATGACTGAAATAGAAATCTGTGTCCACGCCAGTGCATCACTAAAGATGTATAACAGTGTGCTGATTTCCACTGAATTCTATCACTAGTGTCATGGAACTGTGCAGCAGATGCGTGATTCGAAGGAGAAATTAAGACAGAAATGTTTCCCTGTGAATAACTGATGATGATGATTGAAGGGTTGCTGGAGAAACAGAGGAATAGATGAAAGGAATCTGGGATGACAGGACGAGCCAGGAGAGGAACAGGACCCCACACGACGGGGGGCCTGAGAGGCCGTCTGCAGCGCTGCTTGATTGACACACAATCGCAGCGCTGCTGCCAGGACCCCTCCCAGAGTTTGGAGAGACAGAGCACAATACACACCTACTGCGATCAGACAAATACACCTGTTCGTACGCACAAAATGACAGGCAGAAATACACAGAAAGACATAAACACACAGGCATATGGCGAGGAAGAAAAGTAAGGCATTCTGCGGCTGTCATGTGAGAGCTATTTCTGAATCAAAGGCAGGTGAGGTTTGTATCTGTTGATCTGCAGCAGGAAAGAGGAGCTAAAGCTAACAGAGAAGCAGTTTTTCAGGAATAAATAACCCCTCTAAAGGAGAAGATTAAAGTAGATGCTGGTTTATAATTAGCCGCCTGGCCCACAGCTAGGAATCACTAGTCCATCTTTGCCACTGGTGATAGAGTGTGTGTGTCAGTGGGTTGACTGGGGGAAGGATCGAGCAACCTGTCAGCCATAATTCACACATAAACTGTGAAGTGGTGCATAGCCTGGCTGCAGTAATACCCAGACGCTGTCTCTTTCACACACATGTTTGGGGGCAGAAAAAGACAACAGCAGTCTTCTCTCATTCTTTGACGTATACAGTACATGACATGGACACACACTCATGTACGGAGAGCTGATGTTACTTTTGGACCAGCTGCTCTCACCTTCAGTCAAGTGTCTCATTCATTTTAGTGTTTTTTCCTGAAACTGTTGGATTTACTACCCATATTCTTTCACAAACGTGCAAACAGTTCAGTGCTTTGTCTTAAAATCTGGACCTAATTGGCTTCAACAAAAAATACATTAGCTGATTGTCTTTATTTTTTATTTTTATAATCCCCCCAACAGGTATTGTTTATGTGTTCATTGTCTATGGCACAGCTGCATAATCGAGCTTTTTCTGCTTGCATCTGTACCAGAAATCTCAAGATTAGTCCAAAAAGGATGAATTATAAACACTCATTAATCAGCATAGGAACTGTAGGTGATTTGAAGTCAATCTCAAGAATCTTACTGTCAATATTCACTTGCAAACCAAATCTATGTTATTTTGTGCATCCAAATTCATTTTAAAAAAATGTGCAGTATTCTCCGTTTCTCTCTTTTTGAATAATGTTTGCTTAAAACCACTGTATTCAGCCATTTTTGGGGAAATTCTCTTACCTTGTATTTTAAAACATGATTTAAATTGAGCAGAATTTGTGACTAATTTCCAAAGATTTAGTGCTTCAGTAGTAACTAACACACTTAAAGCCTGATCATATAGAGTACAGGGAATTTATAAAGCACTGAGAGACAGACTTACATATTGTTCTTTTTGTATTTGCTGAACATTACCTGCTGTATCTGTCAAACAGCGCTATCTAAAATCACAAAAATCTCTGCCATATTTTTGCTTGGATACTACATAAATGTACATTTATGCACCCTACGCTCTATTTAATTATTTGTTCTTTCTAAATGTAGTTCCCTTTGCTTCATCCTTCTTGTAGTGCTCGTGTAACGTCCAATTTCCCCCCTGAAGATCTATTAGTTGTTGTTTTCTTAAGCACTGTTCAAGATGTATAATTAACAGCAAACTGCACGACACAGTGCAGTTTGTTTTGTGAATAAACTGTTTCTTTCTTGTGCAAAACAAATGGCAAATGCTGCTTTCTAGCTGTCTCATTTATGCAGACACCAACACACAGAGCACAGCAAGTCAACAGGTTGCATCTTTTACATCCAGAAGACAAAAGGCTGTGGAAAACACAGGTCGACATGGCGACAGAAAGCCAATGATGCGGCCCAACCACCACCCCTGGTTTTACTAGTGCCAGGGGAGGACGCCTAATGTGGCCGTCTTCCTGTCCAGACCTGATTATGAGATACCTCTTTCTTTTTATTCATATCAGGTCAGCTCTGTGTTCACACACTCAAGCTCATCGGCACCCATTAAGGCTCCCAGAGGTCCATGACGACTCCTTTGTCTCTAATGGAGGAGCTGACAAACAATCTGTGAGCGCGGGAGTTCAGAAAACGCTGATGGAAATGCAAGAAAGCGGCGAGAGTGAGAAGAGGGAGAGAGAGAGGAGACAGAAAGACAACAACTGACATCTCAGGGAATTTCACAGGGATGGCTAATCCAATGTGATCAGCGGAAGATTTTAATATTTAAATAGCCAGCAACGCACCAGAAGTTTCTAATTAAATTATAACTCATGCTTGAAAAGCAAAAGTGCATGTGTTGTGGGAGCTTAAATAATTCAGCCCGCCCTATATCTCGTCTTTCTGTTAACCCGGAGACAAATGGCACTTGCTAGGGCTTTTAGACAGGGGGCTGGCACTGTCAGAAACATGAACAACATCAGCTTGTAAAGGGCCTCACCCATCAGGGCCCAAATCCAAACTGACTGGCCTCACTACAGAACAACGTCTCTAACCTACGAATTAATTTGGTTAATTAATCCATTATTAATTACCTTAAAGGCCACACAACATTGGCACATTGTAAAAAGATGACAGGAAAAAAGCCTCTTCCTAAAGAACTGGGGATGTTAATGAGGCACCAGACAACTATGTTCGGGCTCCTCTCACTACATCATCCTACCTGCTTGCTCTTATTAGAAGTTTCCAGCAAAAAAAAAAAAAAAAAAGTATCAGAAAAGAGTTTATTAATTAATACGCTCTTGAAGGATATATGAGACGCTCACAATATCCATGAGAAGCGTAAAATATTTAGCGTGGTAACATTCATATTAATGGCAAAATTACACATACATCTCAGAAATTAAATTAGAATTCGACCCAACATTGATGGCAGAGTCATGTCAAGCATATAAATGTACTTATGGCTCGAGGTTAGAATATATCTTTTCATTCATTATTTTTTTTTTCAGCACCAGGTATCTTCGCTTTTGGCTACTCGGCCCTCGCGGCGTAATTCCAGAAAAGAATTACATTTTTGATGGGAACTAATTAGACAGGCCTTTACCTGAAATTCTTCCAGACTGTTGCGTGTTTCTGAGTCGGGATGATGATGATGATGATGATGATGATGATGGTATAACTTATTGAGGGGCGCCAACTGTTGTAACTTCTGCTCAGGAACAGACAGAGCTCAGAGGTCTGTTTCACTGAGATTGTGCTTCGCAGAACAGAACAGAACAGAACAGAACAGAACAGAACAGAACAGAACAGAACAGAACAGAACAGAACAGAACAGAACAGAACAGAAGAGAGTGTCTGAAAAACAAACTCCAAAGAGACAGAAAGTCAATCAATCCACAAAGGCCTCTCACTCTTTTGACAAAAGCCTCGTGTCGTAGCCTTTTGCTCGGCCCTGAGAGGGGAAGCCGGCGTTTACGTACCAAGCATATGATGCTGTTGGAGAATTACAATACAGAGTGGGGAGAAAATTCCTGACAGAAAGTCCCTGCTGTGATTACAGAGTTTGATGCCGAGTACACCTCAGACATTTTGCTGAGTACCCTATATTTTTCTCTTTACCTGTGCCACTCTTTTTTCTCTATTCCCATGTCAGTGCGCACAGATACAACTGGCAGAGGGTGGCAAAGTAGTAAAGAGACTGTGGGTGAGGTAGGCAGTATCCTGAGCTGAGATGATGAAATAAAACAGGCTGGCTGCTCCCATCTTCCTCTCTTGCTGGCAGTTGAAGAAAAGCCGCAGAGGATTTCAGGTAGGAGGCAGACGCAGACATGAGATATATGTCAGCTCCAATACAGTTCAACACAAAGAAGACCAAACACCACAGACTACCAACACAAATTTGTGTCTTGTCCTCAACAACAAGAGCGCCAACGAAGGGCTGATTCCAGACTCGGCTGTATGAAGCAGGGGCGGAGGGGTGAGCTAAACTTGGAGATGTTCATTTTACAACTTGACGAGCACTTTGAGTCCGCGGAACAAAGACACGGCGCTTCTGTTCTTTTGTGCTCACAGTTCATACAGTCTTTGGCCTCAGCCTTCTCAAGTCCCCAGTCATGACTGATGTGAGCCAGTCAAAACAGATAATTCAGATCGCAACTACAAGAAAGCTGTCCACCCCAGGGGTCTCAGTCTGCCTCTGACACGCACAGATACTGTATATATGCGAGTGCTGCACGGCTTTGTGAGCGGCCCCTTCATGGTTCCCGCTAAGTTTCTAATTGTTCTGATCATAAAGAAATACCTTTCAAGAAGCTTCTGTTTCAGACCCGGAGCCTGATTAAAGAATGCATGATACTTCAGTGACAAGACTGTATAATTAATTCATTGCAAACAGTGGAATTTGGGCGTGTTACTTTGAAAAATGTTCAAAACTGGCGGCCTGTAATAAAAGCACTGAGAGAAATTCCAACTCATTAACATTTAATCAAAAAATTCTCTTTCGTATGAAATACCCAATATAGGCTGTCAGAATCAATCAGGTGTCCAGAAAAAGGGAGATGACACGCCAAAAGGATGGGGAATGTGTCAATTGTGGCACTTGCTGTTTCTTCTGGCTGTCATATTGCCAGTGCTGCCTTTAAGCCGACACTGGTAGGAAGTGAGGCTCCGTGGTGCTGCTTTAAAACACTCGGGGAGCCAAAAAAAAGGCTTCTGTTGCAGAACCTTTGCCTGACAGGAGTCAACAATGGAGGCTGTGCCATCTTTTGGTGTGGGAGAGGTGTTCAAAGCCAAGGCTGCTGGGTAACGGGGTTGTTCGGGGCGATGGGGGATCTAGAGAAATTCTTCACTCATAATTTTATAATTGGCCTGCTGTCCCGGGGATCCATGCCAGTACTGTTGTCTACACCTTCAACTCAACTCTTTAAAGTCTGAGGTTGGCTCTCATGTAAAGACCGGTTGTGAAGATGCAGAGCAGGGATCGGTGATGAGGATGATCCACATCTCCCATGACGCTTTAAAAGCAGGAAAAGGCACATAGCTAAGTTCAAAGAACTAAGTTTAAAGTTTAGGACACAGGGTTTCATTATAGCAGCTATGAAATGTTAATGGAAACAGCATCATACAAAGGACGGATGAGCTAATGTGCTGCAGGAAAGAGGGTTCTCCACACATCTTCCAGCAGCTGAAACAGGTGCTTCTCAGCTCAAGGACAGCATATTTACAAAAAAGGTGGAGCAAACTGCTTAATTCAGTCTTTTATTTTGCAAAATGGTTCATTACTTCTGTATCTTCATCAGGGTCAAAGTGGACAAGGACAACTTTGACTGGCAGGCTGTGAATTAGGCTCTAGTCTCCTCGTTGTACTAAAAAAATCCTGCTTCATACATGTATTTCAACTCTTTTGTAGTCGATACTGTACCAAAGATTTGCTCCATGCTATTGCCGAATGTCAAATATAATCTAGTAAGTTGGATTCTGAGAAAACACATGTATAAAGCCAAAGAAAGCATGCATCTACGTGTGTGTGTGTGTGTGTGTGTGTGTGTGTGTGTGTGTGTGTGTGTGTGTGTGTGTGTGTGTGTGTGTGTGTGTGTGTGTGTACAGGTAACATGCACAAAATTGAACACAAAAATCTTCATGTTACAGCAGGAAAAAAGAAAGAAACTTCCTTTTGCTCCATTCTTTACTTTAACTTTGAACTGTAAAGGCTGTTGTCTGTAGAATCCTTCACTTTGGAACACGATACCACACTGAGGAAAAAACTCCCAAATCCCAATGTTTGTTCAAAAACACATACAGCAAAAACATGAGCATCAATTATTCTTTGTTCAGAGGATCATTTATTCACAGCAATGTTTAGAATCATAAAATAGGAAAATGTCTGCATGTGAATCATCTAAATATTTAATTCAATCTATTCAATATGTTTGTGAGCCTTTAAACTCAAACTAACTTGCAACACATTCTCTATTTTTTTATCATTACGTCTTCCAAACAAATGCAGTTCATTAATTATAATTCAAGTTTTAACGTCTTCTCATGAACAGGATTGTGACTACTAACACATGCACTATTAGGATATTTTGTAAACTAGCTGTTGATATGGCAAGAAACACAACACATTTTCTTTAAATATTTAAAGTTTTATGTGAATCTGCTTCATTCGCAATGATTTTTTTTCAAATTTGGGTCTTTCTACTGCAAAAGTCGAGCTGCATTGTGATTTTTCTTTGCAGCCAGAAACCTGGAATTCAAGTTAATTAAAGCAAAGCCCACTGGCTTCAACATTAGAAGCACAGTGTGTAGGCTCAGCAGCATTTGTGCTTGTGTCGTTAGTTTTTCACTTTTCCAAGCCATCTTGGAAATACTGTGGCATGTTGGCCCAGATAATACTCTGGGAGACAATACAACACAAGGCTTATATGATTATCCATACAGAGAGGTGACAAACGGTGAAATATTTTTCTGTTAATTACACGTATGCATGCAGCAAATTAAATGAGCAACACAGCAACTGCATTCTTACTGTCTCACTAAACAAAATGATCATAACTTATTTAGTTTACATCATAATCCTGATGTAAATATTTGTGTTGCTTTTCAGCTCTCATCAGCAGGTTTTCCAGTGTCTCTTACAAAAGTGTGATTTCAGTTTTTGAGTCAGTCACACTACAGCAGTGATGAAGCATAATTTAACCATCTGAACTCCCAGCTTATTCTGGGCCTTCTGTTGCTCCTGTTCCATTTTTACTCACTGTGGGCTCATTCTTCAAGTGTAACAGAGTTGTAATGTCATAAATAATAAATAAGATAGAATAAAACAAAAGCTTAATATCTTAATTTTAAAATATTTATCTTGCAAAATACTTAAAAACTGGATTCAACACACACAACATTTTTCAAATGCTCATGTGTGTTAGCAAAACGCAAAGAAGGTGGCTCTAAATAGATATTTTACTTGTAACACTTTTAATTTGTTTCCATACTTTGTCTCCTATCTGCTTCGTGTAAACACTGCCTGCAGTTCATCCTAGTTCAGGCAAAAGTGCCAGATTTTCTGTAACATGAATGTTCTTGGTTGCGTCAAGGAGCGTAGAATTAATTTATTTTAATTAAATTTTTAATTTTTTTACAGCATTTTAGTATAGAACAGAATAGAGTAGAATATTTTATTAATTCAGATGCTACAGCAAGAAAAAATAAAGTTACCACCACCATAAATACAGATATATTAGCAAATGTTATGCTTTGTCAATTTCATAAAAGTGATTTGCAGAATAAATAGATTTTAATGAAATCTCATGATTTTATGCTTAAATTTGTTAAATTTTCTGAGAAAAGTAAAAGGCTCCCATGATTAGCTTGACTTATTCTGCCTGTTTTTACAGTTTCTTTGTCTGATAAATGGTGTATTTGTGCCATTAAAAAAAAAAAAAGATAACATGACTTTCTAACCCTCCAGCAGGTTTTGAGGTTCAGATGATCAATTATTTGAAACAGACTGAAAATTTCTGAAAAAGAAGCTGAAATCATCTGTAATTTTACCCAGTGGTTCAAACTTACAGCAAATATAATAGCTGATAATGTGCTGCCTTCTGCCATCTGTTTCAGAGAGAGGCACCACCTCCTGTGAGTTTTTGTTGTGACTTCATTGCCTTCGTGTCACTCTGACAGAGATGGCACCGCCTCTGGAGGCCTCCGTAAGTACTCTGTCTGTGATGCTATCAAAATGGAAAAGTGAGATTCAAACTGGAGGGTCTAGGGGGACGGAGGAGGAAAAATGTTCTCCTTGTCTGTTACCAGTTTATGTCTTTCTGTCCTATTGCAGATGTGTTGTAGCTGAAAACCCCATCCTGTCTTGATTCTGTCATTGTGACTCTCAGTCTGGTGTCAGTCCAGAGTGATTATTTTTCAAACATTTAGGGATGCTGAGCTTCTTCCTAAAGAATCTGAATATGTCTAAATACAGTCAGAGACAAGCTGTGAGTTCTGCACTGGGCCTTTCCCACCATTTGTGGTGACTCAACTCGAGTCTTTGACAGAATTTTGTATGTAGAGCAGATTTTTTGAATTCAGGTTAAGAATCCTACACCCCTGAGTGAAATGGGGAATTTACACGGTATAAACTAAATCAGATAATGATGCAGGTAAGTTATATTAACTCAGATTTGATCATGAGAGAGCACAATGGCTCCAAAACAGAATTACAGCAACAGCGACCACCAGCCTTCATGTCGTTTTTAGTTGAAGTTTGAGATGTTTTGGTGCCTTCTAAAGATCATGAAGTGAAAAGTCTATGAATATGTTAGGTTGCTATGCAACAAAGTATAGTGAATTTGTCATTAGCCTTCTAAAACTATCCAACTGACTGTTTCTAACACATAATATGAACATTTTTGATCAGCGGTTAATATTTATCACTGACTGGAGCAACTATAAACATTCAGTTATGGTTTGAAACAATGCAGTTATTAAGTGGAATGTAGAAATAAACCAAGACTGACTGCTGGAAGAAGACAGGATGCAAACACAGATCTCCATGTTTCACACTTTCTACACCCAACCACTCATTTCTTCCTACTAAAGAAATCCAGTCAGAATCAGAACCCAGCACACAGAATCTGAAGCGCTCAACAATGTGAAACTCAGAATCAAAACGTTTCAGTCTGACAGTTGCATCACCCCTCATATTGAACGAAGAAATGCACACCGAGCTCCCATGGATGTTTGTGAAACTCTGCGATTTGGACTTTCTAGAGGACATAACAGCTGGCTACAAATTGTGCTGCAGCAGAGTGTCAGTGCGATCATTCCTGAGGTGTGCCGAGATCAGTGGGTGGACGTGGCGCAGGATTTCTGGATAATTTAGAACTTCTCCCTGTGTTTGGGCACAGCCAGTGGAAAGCATGTCGAAGTCAAAACACCTCTGATGTCTGGCAGTTCTGACTTTGTTTACCACTCTTTTAACCCTGTGATACACCACATGGGTCAAGTGATGCCCATTTTCCATTGAACATGGGTCCCTTTTGACCCATGTTGTGCATCAAAGGGTTAGAAAGGAATCAAAAAGGTGTAGATGAACAAACATCTCCTTGTATAGCTGCTCCAAAGTAGAAGAATTAGTTTCAAGCACCATTTGATTGTCTTCGGACGTTGGGGAAATTCATGTCACGTATTCCATTGTGAATCCTTGTAAATTTGCAGATGTTTAATGCATAAATTGGATGTTGATTTTCAATGTAATCAGCAGTACTAGCAGCTGTTTCCCATTGCTTGAAGTCATTTAATTCAGCATAAATATAAAAACTTCCCTCACAATGCTATAAATTCCTCCCAACTAGTGGACTTGTGAGCCTTGGTTTTTCCATCCAGTAATTCCAACAAAACTATATGACACAAAAGCTAAAAGAAAAAAAGTTTTTAAACAGACCACAGCGCTGGGTATACTGTTGTGTAGGTGACAGCACACTTTGAACTCCCTTTGAAAGACTAAACAGTTTCCCCATGGGGATCAATAAAGCATCACATTATCTTTATTATTTAACTAGAGCCTGGAAACATGGAGTCCAGTCCTGCAGCCCAACCTCGATACCTACTTGACCTCAGTGAGAACTTCAGCAGCAGGATCATACAGCACACAGAGAGGCTATAGGTTAGTAGACCCTAGAGCTATGTGAAGGTGCTATTACAACTGTATGGGCTGTTGATCTCTAATGGCTGTGTGCTGGGCTGTAATGGTGCTCAGAGAGAGTGTAAAAGAGAAAATAAGAAGTAGTAATCTCAGAAAATGCTGACCTCTGAGGCACAAAAAAGCAGGTGAGAAGTGTTAACGGCTCCTTGGCACTACTCTGAGTTGTTTTGTTTTTTTTAATAACCTTTGGCCTTTTCTCTGTGTAGACTCCAGAGAGCAGACCTCACCTTATCTACCTCCTGTAGTTCATACAGCCCTCTTTTCACTGGCCTTATTTCAGGGTCAAATGGAACCAAAGATAAATCTCTCTTACACATGCCCTCTGGTTTCCTCCTAATTTTTGTCACGGTAATTTTACAAGTGCATGTGTGTATGTATCTCTTTGGAGGAATTTTAGTTTAATGTATAACTGAGTCATTAACAAAAGCAGCAATACAATAGAAAAACATGCTTTTTCATGTGAAATCTTTAATCTATTACAAGCATCGGCAGAAATGTGGATTTTTAAAGTTATGTAAGGAATATTTCAGCTTGTGTATGCGCTTAAATCTATACTGTTGGGTAATTTAATTCATCAAATACATCGGCGCATCGAAATTCATGATCTTTTCATACATTTCACGTGTAAAATATTAATATTCAAATGTAAGAAGCGGATACAGCTGTCTACAGCCTGAATTATAGAGAACCTCACTACATATACTTTGCTAGCAAACTGTCTGGTGAAGAAAGTGTGGAGGTAGATATTAAAGCAAATGAAGCACAGATGAATAAAACGAATCCAATGCCACATTAAATATATAGGCAATGCCACTAAAGAAGAAAGTAGGGTTAAAAAAAAAAAGTGTGTATAAAAGATTAAAATAAGTGTCAGTGGGCTGGTTGGCCAAAGAGGACAAATGACATGTCAGCTCCAAAGTCGGTGTTACCTTGTCACCAGTATGTGGTGACCCATCCACAGCCCCTCCAGGCCTCCATCACACCCCTCCAGCCATTAACACAGTCAGGCTGCAGCCGGAGGAATAAGCCTGCATTAGTACAGACCGGCCTGCTTGTGCGATATGGATGGTTGTCACTACCACAAGCTGTTTGGTCCTGACAGGACAGGAGAGTCACACAGGAGCATTTTTTATTTTTTTCCTGGTCAGTGAAAGCACCTGATACTACAGCGCCACGTTCAAAGTTGCAAAGACAAAATGAAGCTATCCTCGTGCACAATACAAAATCAATCAAGACCACACACACATGCTCTCTCACAGATCTCCTGATTAAGACTGACTCAGTGCTTGCACACCTCATCAACCCTCTGCGACAACTCCCCAGAGAAAACAGGCCTCATTATGCCAGAACAAAAACAATGACACCCAGTGCTCGCCGTGACTCTTTTGCTAATGGACGAGCCGAGCCAAGCCGAGCCGAGCCGGGGAAGAAGGAGACACACGTGGATCTATGGGTAAAGGCTCGTACCGGGAGCACATGAAACCTGATGTGATAGTGTGCCTCCTGGGCAAGTATTATTCCAACTGTATATCATTAGCAGGGTGCATTTTCTAATTAGTAATAGGGCAGAATAATGAATACAGCTTCATTAATCAAAAGGTAATATATGTAAAAGTACTGTTTTATGGCCTCAGGGAAGAGCGTGAAAGGTATGAGAGAAAACACAAAAATGAGATGGAATGTGAAAACAGCTATCGTTGGCTTGCTGAAAAGAGCATTTCATATTCATTTACACACATTCTTTTATGCAATTTATGGTGCTTGCTTTTTGGAGCCCAAACAGAGCAAGACTGGAAGTAGGGAGAGTCAAATGAACGGTGGAAAATTTGAGTCAGCAGAAGCTGTCCTCCTCTGTTTAAATTTTGGCACAAATTGTTGCATTACATTTTAATTCAGGAGGCAAAGTCTGTTGGATTCATAGGTGGGCTCTGTGTCTGGAAGAGGAGAAGGAAAAGAGGTTTGGATGGAGTATGTGTTAGGAATGATGAGGCCCTGATCATATTATCCACATATTATTTTTTGAGATAAAATAAGCTTCAAGTTTCAACCTAGAATCTATTTTGATGTGACATCAGGCTCAGCTGAATGATTTATATGTGAATGCAGGTGCTATTCTGTATTTTTCTTACTGTCAACAAATCATGAAACAGAGTTTTTCCTGGCTCAGACTGGAGCTTTCAGCGGGCGACTAAAGGCAATGAGTCTGCTTCTTTCACAGAAATCTAAGCATTTTCTTGTTATTTGTGACCTAAACAATAATGTCTATTATGTTTTAGTAAATGAAACCCCAAACTAACAAAAAGAAAAGGTGAAAAAAGATGATTCTCAATTCTTATTATTTTGTGCGGGTTGTTTCACTTCGGTGCACGTTAAAACCTCTGTGGAGGGGTGCCACAGATTTCTGTATGCAGGAAAAACTGTGGTTAAAATCACAATCAACAGAGCCTCGGTTCGTCTTTTTAAAAATTTTCTGACATCCATATCCTGCCTGTGGCCACGAATCTTTCATTTCTTTCTGCTGAAGACCTGAATCCCAGTTTATAAGGAACAAGGAGCTTAAAATAATGTAGTCAAATACAGCAATCCTGCACTAAATACTTCCTACATGAAAGGTACAGTGAAATGTTTTGGAGAGGTGTTTAATTGACTGCGTTTCTGTTACTTAGCCTACACTAATATAAATGGTGTGGATACACTGATAGGAACACGTCAGTATAAGATAGCACAGTTCAACATCACAACAAACTGAAGCCTCCAAAACGGTCAGGCTGCACAATTCTGTGAATATTAAAACCTTTTGCGCAGGTAGGATTCATTACAAGACTCTTACATTGGACTGAATCACATAAAGTGGAAGCTGAGAGGATTCATTTTTAAAAGAATTTCATACAAGCTTGGCACTGTAGCTTTTCATGGAAGCTAATTAAACAAGAATAACGTTTTTAAATTAAAATTCATTACAGGAATACAGCAGCAGGAAAGTGAAAGTGTGTGTGTGTAGAGATGCATTTACAGGAGACATTTTCACATGATGGCTGATTTTTTGTACAGTTTGGTTCGTTGTCTTGACTTACTGGTCATCATTACTGTTACTGATTGCAGCAGTGCTTTTCCTGCTGTGCGAAGGCAAAATGTCTGCTGTGAAAAACTTTTATTGACGACACCAATAATCATCATACTGAACAAACGTCATTTAATGCACAACAGTATGTCTCATTAATGTATTATTATTAGTTTCTGAACAATGAAAGTCTGTGTCATGAAGGACTAACCTATTATTAGGCAATATCTGTTGGTAAGATAAGTTCTTGGAACATTTCTTTCCTGTTTATACCTTAAACAGGAATCTAAGAGTCCCATCCACCTGAAAAAATGTTACTCAAAGTGACGATACAACAGTGAAACACTCCACACCGATGCATCTTATTGCACCAGTAATATTTTTCTGTTGCTCTCTAGCGCAGAGGGGAAATGTGCTCAGATACACTGTGGGTGATGTGTAGTAATTTTTTGGATGGGGGAGAAACAGACGAAGGGGGTGGGGAAAAAAGAAGGCGAGAAAAATAGATCAGAATAGTTAAAAGATGATCTTGATGTCTCTCCAAGAAATGTTTGAGAAAGCATTTAAGCGATCTGATATTTCTGCTGCCACAACACTCCTGGCTACTTTACGCTGAATCTCCAGCTTGAGCCTTTTTTCATACATTTGCACCTCGCAATCCAAAGTGAGCAAAGCCATCTCCTTGTGACAGCAGCCCGAGCTTTTAAATGCATCCTAAGATATAAATAAACTTTGCTGAGCAGAAGCTGCAAATGCATTTATCCACCCCTTCGAAAAAAATATAAGGATGAAACCAGAAGTCTTTCCGAGCAGAGAAAATAGGAATGTCATTAAATTCCTCTGAAATATAGATCACTTTTCACAGGAAAAGACACTTGGCACGCTGGAAGTCAAGTTTATTCATCTGAACTCGGTGCTGGAATAAATTGTTCAAGTTTTAAATTTAGATGCTGAATTACGTAGTAGAGCTTAAGCATATTTAAGGCTCATATATGAACAGAATTTTCACAATTTTTATAATTTACAGTGAACATTTTTTTTTCTTGTAGCGTGCAGATAAGGCAAAATATATGATATGTACAAGGCCTGGAGCTACATTACCGTGGAAATAATGTAAACAGCTGAAATCAACAAGAATTAAAACATTAAAGTAACATTTTTAGAGGCACAAAATGCAGAAAAATAAGCAAACTTTGCCCGCATTTGTTAGCTTCAATGAAAAGAGAATGAGTTGAGACTTTCGAAGGTAAAACGTCGAGCTTGTGTCTGACATGCATAAGATTCTCTGTGATTTGACATGTTGTCTCAACTATGATTTGTTGCCACTCCCTGGAGAGAGGAGTTAAAAGACTCGGAGTGACTTGAGGAAGACATACACTTTAATCACGTTAGCGAAGTTTCATGAAAATTTCAGATCAAGATGCCAACATCTGCTTTCCATTATTAATCACTGTTGTCACCACAAAGAAGATCCTGGCGACATGATACACTTGACTTCTGAAGTTACTTACTTTCCACTGTAACACAGGTATTACTGTCACACACACAAACAGCACATTGGCTTGTGCACACACGCACACACTTTCTTGTGCGCGCACACAAACATACAGGAGCAAAAAACAGATCACACGGGCACAGTAACAACCAATTAAAAGTTGCATGAAAAATGGTTTTCAAAAAATGAAAATAGGCTTGTATTAAATAAGTAAATTGGACTGAGAGAGAGTGAAGTGTTAGTGAGAAAGACAGGATAAAAGAGAATAAAATAAACTGGCTTTTTGCATTCTTCTCTTCACTTAAACATCATGCTCCTCCTCTGCACTTAAAAGCAGGCCTTCCATGTCTGTTTTCCCATTCTATCTTATCAGTGGCATTTACCTTCTAACGAGGGTAATGATATCAGCAATATCAAAGTAGCATTTTTGTCATGTTGCATTAGAGTCCCTCCCCCTCTACCTGCTTACACACCTCTGATCAGCGATTGTTTGCTGAGATACAGAGTGAAAGACAACTGTTTATGTATAAAAGAGAGCGCAGCCTGTCGTCTATTTGGCACCTGATCATCCTTAAGCAGCTCACCACCCTCCTAACAACCTGCATCTCTTTTCATTCTGCCTTTTTCCTTCATCCTTTTTGTTTTTTCTTCTTCTTTTTTCTTTTCTTTTTTTTAAAAACTTTGCTCAGGCTGCCTTTCACTCCTCTCTTCATGTGGACTGGCTTATCCGATCAGACTGTGAAACAAGCCAGCGAAGGGATGCCTGACAGTGCCAATTAGAGAAGACAGAACAGCGAGTCCTTTCTACATGCATTATTCCAAATAAGTCTTCTATGTACAAAGAATCGCAGTGAAAAGCACGGACAAGCATCACTGGCTATTTTGCAAACAAATGAACTTCAGCGCTTGTTGTGATGCCAAAACACGACAGATACATGAAAAATGTATCCTGCAGATAATTTGGATTTAAACAGATTCAGTATATATTCAGATAGAGGTGCAATGGAATTAATTAGAATTGATAGTAAGTGAGGAAAAATATACAGAAATACAGAGCAGTGGATATATTATATATATATTTTGCATTTATGGTGTTGTAAAACCAAACTGGAGCTATCTTGTCATTTCCACATTTCCACACTTTCTATTAACTACAGTAAACTAAAAAATTTATTTTTTAATTTTTTGTAGTATCCATCTAATCTATTCACCCCTTTCTGACCTAAAATCACCATTAAAGGCAGTTTTCTGACCCCTTAAAGCATCTTAACGAACATGTAGAAATAAATATGCTGTACAAACCAATAAAACCCCAAAACTTTCTGCAATTTTTAAAGCATTTTTGAGACTCGAACGTCAAATTTCATACCACTTCTTCACAGCTGAACGCAAAACTGATGAAGGATCATCAGAGTGCAGATGGATGCTCATTTCAGCACAAAGCGCATTGTTGCATTTCCACCAGATGGCGCTTTAGTCCTTTAGATCCTTCTCTTTCTCATGCAAACACACACATGCACACACACAGCTTGTATGAATGAACAGATTAGGCCCCATGTAAACAGGCTGCATCGACACGAACATTTATATGAGAAACTCTGGCATGATATTACTGGACCCCAACTTCATTTATTCATAAGGATGCCTGTATTATCTAATGAATGCATATTAACATAATTAAAATTCTGTCAAATATTTAGCATTATACTTTATTTATTGGGTTCACTTCTCTGCATAGTTATGTTTAGTGCAAAAATACATGCACTTCGGCTTTAATATTGTCTGTGCAGCAGCTTTAACAAATTAAATTCTTCGTTGAAATCCAAATTTACTCTGTCCCTTGTTGATAAATATTACAATATGAGCTTATTTCCCAAACTATTTGGAGCAGATGAAATTATAAAGTGCTCTCCAAATGGTTGTGGCTGTGTAAAGATAAGTATTTTTAGGTGAGAGCACCCACAGGAACACCTCACTCACTGCTTTTCATGACAGCACATTAGACTACAGTGAACTGAGATGCAGTGCAGGGAGAGTACAAAGCACGCCGAGGCAGTTGGGTTCAAGGAAACAATATGAGATCGATATGCACACGCCGCTCTGCCTCTCCGAGGTGTGCGGGGCCTGAATGCCCGGCGGTGCTGCTCTTCTAACACAGGCTTCATTACCACACTGCAACACGGGGTCTCTTATCAGATACAATAAGAGAGGGAATGAAGTGAGGCAACAGGGAGAAGCACTGGGGAAGGCCACTGAAAGGCAAAGCTGATCCTTCTTAACGTCCACACACACAGAGAATCATGTTTTATCTTAATCGAAATTATGTCAGAGCAGCAGGGCTCACACGGAGGCCGACAAAAAACACAAAAGGAAAACTACCACACACGTGTAAGACGGCGTCCACTCAGAAAACCACTATGAGGCCTGAATGAGAATAAAAAAATACGAGAATTGGATTAAAAAAGGGCAGTATTCTTATATAAGAAGCTGTCTGATTACAGTTTGTGCTTCAGCATTGCAGCAGTGACTGACTGGAGGACTGATATTCTGTGGGAAAGACCTGCCTCAGCCCTTCACGCTCCCCTGCACATCGCTCAGCCACCCAGGGAGCTGTGTCCTTCATGGGACCTCCACCTCGCACTGCCCTCGTAGCGCCTCTCTACCTTTCTGCCTCTCTACGCTTCCACCTCTGCATCTGCACAAGGAAAGGGATCGGCCGTGCTAATTGGTGATCAGGGGATGGGTGTCGCACCGGGGGGCGGCCTCTTGATGATGAGGGGCCAAAGGGCTGGAATTAAATGCGAGGGGCAGGCAGTTGCTGAAAGGTTGAAGTTATATGTGAATGATAAGTCTGAAAGAGGAGGCTTAGACCCAACACTTGCTGCACAATGCGGTCACGCATGATTTGACGCTGGTGCACACGCCCTGAGATGGCTGCAGACTTTAAATGATACTGACTCATTTAAATGTTTACTGGATGTTTTCATGGGCTTGAACCTGACATTGATTGATGGATACCGGCTAATTGCCGCAGTCTTTCTGAATAACAGATCAAAAACTGAGAAACTATATCTGACCCTCTGCACCTCACTGGCCATTTAGTTTTCCTCTGTCTATACTGCAGGTAGAATAAACATTTGCATAGCGTAGGACAGCAGAGAAATGAGAACCCTTCTGTGTCCACGCTTCAAATGAACAAACAGCTGTGTTGCTGCTGGAGCTGAACAGAGGCATCGAGCCGTGTGGCCAGCCCCCTGCCCTTTCCCTGTTGCCGTAGCTGGCTGTAAACAGACTGAGAGGCAGGGAGGTCGAGGCACGCTGGTTGGGAGCCTGAGCTCCACCGAGGCGCGCTAATTACAACAATAATGGAGCCTGATCGCAGGTCCTTACAGGCCACGTCTCCCAGCAAAATACCTCAATGTATACTAGCTACCAATGCCGCATTTTCCTGTTGTTTGAGATTAGCACGTAGCTGTTCTCTGTATCCCACTAGGGGGATGCCTGGGCTGGTTAGAGCATGTTAAAAAGCTCCCCAGCTCCGGCTCAGGCAGCAGGCCCTGGCCTAGCATAGTTAGGCCTAATGAGCAGGCGTTAGCGTAAACACACGTTAATGCTGTGGGGAAACAGGCAGGGTCGGGTCAGAGAAGTGATGTTACCGGTAGGGTGGCTAGCACACCAGAGTTGGGGTCCTGATTAGTGCTTATAAATAATGCAGCGAGCGGGGCTGGTTGGAGGACGGGATTGGCTGCAGCGAGGTGAAGCTGCATAACGATGACAGGGGACCTGTGTGAGGTCGCTGTGAGTCAGCCGCTGCTGGGAAAGCTGATGATTGAATCAAAACCGTGACGGCTACAGAAGAAGTCCTCGTTTAGTTTGTGTCATCACTGAGGTTGTGCTGTTTTCTTTTGTTTTGTTTGTTTCAAGCAGTGTTGCATGAACTGCACACGTGAGCCTGTTCGTTTAGATGACATATGCCACAGCAGAGCAGATCATTAACCCTTGTGTGGCAGGTCCGTGGAGTGTAATGCGCTGGACACGGCTGCAGGCTACAGCCGGCAGTACTTCACACTTGGCTATGTGTCAGTCTGAGAGGCAGTGGAGGACAGAGGTCACAGGTCAAATCCATTACGGAGGATTGAGAGGGACTTCTGTTTGAGGGCGACATGTCATATGTTGCTATGGGAACGCGTGGTATGAACTCTGGCCTCCGAGAACTTCAGCTGAGACCAGAGGACAGAGCGAGACTCAGGGGCGACCGCACGAGTCCATTAAACCACCCAATCAATGGAGATGCAAGCAGGAGTGACAGCCTTGATCAAATGGAGGAAGTGACTCATTTTCAACTACAGGACAAAAATTAAATGTTTGAATTTACAAAAAATGAATGAAAAAACTAAAGTCCTAATATTACTATGGCATAGGGCGATGCATAGGAAACCCAAAATCTCCTCATATCTCGGTGCTGAAGTATTTAAACTCATAAAAATTCACATAATCAGCACTTCAAGAGTGAGCTGGTGGGACAAACTGGGATTTCAAGTTATTCTTAGCACTATCTCAAAATTAATGACTTTAAATGTGGCACAAAATCTAGCGATGTTTGTTTCTGCTTTGCTGCTCATTCACCTTAACACACATTTAACGACAAACAAAGCTGAACATGTTGATGAGAACATATGAATTAGAATTAGACAGATACAGAGGATGCTATAAGATAATGCTATTCTATTAGTCATTCATTATATGAACATTTAACAATATAATAGTATAATGACGTAGTTATGTTTGTTAATGGTCTATTTACCTTTTGCATCTGTGACACTGTGATGATATGTTGTCCTGAAATCACAGATCCGCTGCCCGCCTTTTACCAGGTCATGAATGTATCACCTACTTGCCCATTCTATGCTGTTGTGACATGAAAATGAATTCTTAAAGCATGACCTACTGCAGCTTTTAAGAGATGCAGTTATTCATTGCTCATAATCTCATCAACTATATTCCATGTCAAAAATAGTTCAATAAGAGAGCAGAAGTAGAAGTGGTTCAAAACTATAATTCAAATAGAGATGCAAATCAGCAGCAGCTGCACAACACTGACATGCACAAAAAACAATCTATGATGCCACTTAAAGGTTTCTGAGAGGACATCAAATACGCTGACTGTGAACGAACTCACAGCTTTCGATTCCTGTTAAGACCCACATCAAGTTAGTACAAGAAAGTACATCTGATTTTGTTGTGTAATTAACAGTGGCTATGAAGATTCAAAACCCACAATGGTCTGTGCACATTTCTTAAAATAACTTGTCAGTGTGCATGAATTCAAACTTAAATTATCTAAAAATATCCACGACTGGGAAATAACTTTGCTGTATACATCAACTGAAGGGATTCTTTGTGTCATCCTTAAAGGTGATGTAGGCAATATTTTAGTTTTTTTTTTGCATCACTTTGCAAAAACTCCTCAAAAACCTTTCAGCAGAGCAGGTGAGACAGTATAATTGCAAGAAGAGGATGTGATGAGTTCAAATCAAGAAAATGTTGATTCTTATTTGGTCTATTTTTGGGAGGGAAAAATTCTGGCATTTTTGATTCATCCACCAGCCCCATGTGCTCCCAAATCAAGCATTTTACACATTAATCTTACGTTCTACACTTAGTCTTGCTCTACAATTAGTCAGACTTGCCTGATCTGCTATGCTGGATAACTAGAGGCAAACATTTATCCTCCTCTATATTATCAATTTAGCACCATCTAAATATTACATATGTGATGTGTAACATGGGAAGCACAGTGATGTAGTGGTAAGGAATACTGACTCCCAGCCAGAAGCTTACATTGTTGTGAATTGTGGTTGTGAAAACACAAGCACATGTTGCTGTTCCTCTGCTTGCGTGGATTCCTTCCACAGTCCAAATACTTGCGTGGCAGGCTGGTGATTCTAAATTGGCTGTGGGTGTGAGAGTGAGCGTATATAGTTGTGTTTCTCTTTGCGTTATTTTTAGTTTTTAAAATTTTATTATTTTATTATCCCTTATTAATCCCACGAGGGGAAATTCAGATTTTCGCATATCTCCCAAATTGGGGGAGTCAGAGCGACAGGTCAGCCACAGTACAGCGCCCCCTGGAGCAGGAAGGGTTAAGGGCCTTGCTCAAGGGCCCAACAGTGGCCACATCGGGACTTGAACCTCTGACCTTCTGATCAGTGGTCCAGAGACTTAACAGTTGCGCCACCACTGTGATCACCTGATCAGGGTGCAGCCCACCTCTGCAGGATTAAAGTGGGCACAGCTAATGAAAGGATGGGAGATATATGCGCTCATACAAGCAGTCGATCGGATCACATGCAAGACCAAACAAAACACCAGGGATTTTAAAAAGCAAGACAGTCTCAAATGAACCTTCACTAAAATCATAGAAATCAGTAAAGTGAGACCAAACAAACACCCCAGGACATGGATACCCCATCAGTTAGTCCCCAGGAATCCACAACGGTAGCAGCTGACCCGCTGCGCTACTGTTTATCTCAAAAGTCCTCAGGTGCACAAGAACCAAATGGTGTTAAACACACACACACACAACTAAAAAAAACTGGTTTGAAATCAAGGCAACAGTGAAAAAAATAAAGAAAATTGGAAAACCAAAAGTAGAACTATCAGTCAAAACATGAACCAAACCAGAGCTGGAAAACACAAGGTTGGTCTATTACATTTTTGGCTGGAACAACCATATCACACTCACACACACACACCAACACAGTGATATGCACACACTTGCACATGCAGACACACACACTCAAACATATGCCTTTCCCTTCCCGTTCCCACTCCACACACAATGATGGCTCAGAGTCAAGTCCAGACTAGGGCATGCATCTGAAACCAAGAGTGAATCCATATTACATGTGTAGTGTGCTGCCTGTCTGGGTCCGGGTCATCAATTATGAATAGAAATATACAGCCTCCACAGCCCAGGCCCTGGTGTCTCACCACTTGTAAAGGATTTCTTGAAAGGGGGACAGACACACAGGTTTGTCATTCAGATGCATGCCCAGGACTTAAGAGACCAACACTGAGAAGGTTTCCTGTTCTCTCACACTTCCCGCCTGGGGAACTTTCTTCTGCTTTCATTTAGGCCATTCCCTGTTGTGCTCAACTTAAGTGAGGCATCAGAAACCTGAAGCATAAAACACCAACATCTGTAATATTGAGAGTTAAGCCAAACATAGATAATGACGTCCTGCTCCAGACCTGAATAGAGCCCACTGCTGCCTGGTTGCATTTTCCTGTTGCAGTGGCGGCAAAATTGCAGCCACCTTCTATGTATTGTATCTAATGTCAATCAAAAATGAAATATATATATATATATATATATATATATATATATATATATATATATATATATTTTATATATATATATATATATATATATATATATATATATATATATATATATATATATATATATATATATATATATATATAAATAAACTGTTACACATGTTCATTTTGCTCTGTAGCTGTTCACAGGAAAAACAACAACAGCAACAACAAAACAGCACGATGGTACATCACATCAACTGTCTGCGTAATGTTTCTCCTGTGGAGAAGTCATTAATCATAACTAAACAAAGAATTCAAATCTTCAAAGAATTAAACAAAACATCCCACCTTTGTGTATGTTTATATAAAGTCTAACACAGCCGGCTACAATGCAGGAGGCATGAAATTACAGAGCACATGTAGCTGGCAAAACAAATTTGCAATTCTCCTTGTCTATTCTCAAACCCCCAGTGTACGGCACATGCCCTCTAGAGACAGAACAAACAGCGGTTAAGATGTTTAAAAGGCTTTGCTTTCTTAGATACCTGTGCAGCTGAATACCAATAGACTGCTTTTACATTACGGGGGTGGGGGTGGGGTGGGGGTTGGTGACAAGGTACTACATTCAAAGCTAGCAGGGAAATGCTAACTCCTCTGGTTTCCTCAAGGGCAAAAATGTGCTTAATGCCTTTGCGTGATGTTCTGTGAAGGTGTGTCTCGTGCATATGTGGCTTTTTCTGTCAGCCTGTTCAGGGCATGAGCTGAGGTAAACACTGAGGGCCCCACAAGTGTGCTGTAGTGTGTGCTGGAGTCATTTCCACTAGTGGGACATATCCCACTGATTTCTAAAAGGTCACTGTCATTATTGTTGCTTAGCAACCTTGTATGTAGAGCCATAGGTGTACACGGTACGGTAACTGTGGATGTGTATGCTATGACGCAGAAGATGAACCATGTGGATGACATTGATCTGTTATGTTATTCCTGTTGAACACGTGTTGCTCAGAGGATTCTGAGTGTTTCTACCTACCTGTTGTAATGAGCAGTCTGAAATGTGAGTGAAAAAATGGTAACTAAAAACACAGGACCAGCAAAGTTAAAAAGTTTCTCTTAGGTGAAAAGGAAACAAAGCAAATTGCAATAGAGTGTAAGAGATAGAAGTTTTATAAATGTGTAATGATGCTACAGAACCTAGCTGCCTCTACTTCTGACCTTTGGCACTAGTTTGATGCAGGACTGGTGCTGCCTTTTATTATTCCTCTGTTCTACTAAAAAGAAAAAAGCTCCAAAACTAATCATTAAAATGGCAGACAAAGCAAGCATGTGTATACATATAAAAGTAAAATCACAACAGTAATACAATCACCATATGAGATGGAAGCAGCATCAAAATGTTGTTGTTTAAGAGTTATTTAAAGTTTGCATTTTTTAATTTTATCCACCAGAACAGTTTTAATACCATTTCTGGTTTCATGTTACTATTCTTTCTTATGCTTTTACTGCATCATGTTAAACACTTTGGGTTGTGCTCATGCATGGAATGTGCTCTACATATAAACCTGACCTGCCTGCTGTGTTGTATGAGTTGTGTGATCATTAAGTACAAATTGCAATTAGTGTTACGATTACCACATTTTTCCCCCCTTATTTAAAGGTGATACACTACTTGCTAAATCCTGACCTTACCATTTTCATCTTGTGCATCGTCCTGGGTTTTGCAGAATCTTCCAACACTGATGGTTCTGTCCGGCAGTATGGTTGGTGCAAAAGATAAAAGCGAGGCCTTGCAGACAGCTCCTGAAATGAGGATGACATATGATTTAGTGCCAAACAACACCAGTGACTGTCTTCTTTATTAAAACAACATGATGAGATGAGGGCTGCACAGTGGCATGGTGGTTAGCACCATTGCCTTGCAGCTAGAAGATCCCTGGTTTGTGTCTCGGCCTTCCCGGGATCTTTCTGCATGGAGTTTGCATGTGGGTTTTCTCTGGGTTCTCCAGATTTCTCCCTAAGTCCAAAAACATGCTGAGGTTAATAAGTAACTCTAAATTGTAATGTGAGTGTGATTGTTTGTCTTTTTATGTAGTCCTGTGCTAGACTGGGGACCTGTCTAGGATGTCCTCTGCCTTCACCCTCAGTCAGCTGGGATACACTCCAGCACCCCTATGACCCTAATAAGGATTAAGCAGTGTGTAGATAATGGATGGATGGATGGACCTTTCTTTTCGACTGTTGTGATTTAATAGAGGCATAATGTTTAGGAAATTTATTTAAAATAGCCAAATCTGGCAATTATTTCCAGCATAAATTCCATTTCCCCCCCCCACATACTGTACTGACAGGCTTTGTTAGATGTGTAATTTTCAGTGAATGTTTTTGCATTTTGTGTGATGATGTCTGCCACAGTCTGAATGGAAGTTGGTTTGAGTTATAACACAATGTTAAAGCCGGTGTAAGGTATGTACAGAGGCTGGTATAGAGGCAGAGTGATCTCTGAGTCATGTCCCATTTGTGGAGGTTGATGGATTTCCCCTTGCTCTGCTCCCTCAGCTCAGTAGGGAGAAAGCAGGGCTGATAAGGTGATTTATCTGCACCTTTCCACCTCCTGTAATGGATGGCACATCCACCTTTCCCTGAAACTTCATCATCTCACAGCTGCACCCCCTCTCACACGAAGAGGTGTGAGAGAGAAACGAAACAGACATGCTACACGAGAAAAAAAAAATGAAAACAGACTAACCAGGTAGTGAGTTCTTTTCCACACTTTCTCATTAAGGCTAGACGAGTGTGGCAGCATGACACTTAGCACTCTGAAGCCACTAAATCACTCTGCAATGTCAAGCAGAAGCAAAATATTGGGTAGATCTCAGTTTTAGCTCATTGCTACATGTGCTTTGATTGATTCCTCAGTTCCTTCATCTGGCCTCAGTCCTTTGGGGTTCTGCTCTGTTTCCATTGCAAAACTGCAAGAACTGGACAAAATGATGGGATCATCTGATAACACTGGGACATGAGGTACAAATAAGGAGCTAGTTGCATTATTCCTACACTGTATGCTTGACATTTTGCTGTGCTTTGTAATTTCTATACAACGAATCTAAAATAACAAAAATGCGTAGTCTGTCAGTCACTTCCGAAATAACTCACATAAATGGCTCAATTGTTGAGCGGATTTGGCTCAAAACAGAGATTTTTGCTGTATGTTGTGACACCCAAGACCACTGCTGCCATTTTGCTGGGCAGCACTCATTACTACAAACACCAGAAGAGTTTTCCTGTTGGGACAATGTGTAAAATCTCTCATTTTATGCATTGACAGAACAATCTAAGTAGTCATTTTAATGATGTGTTCCCTGTTTGCCAATGCATGCTTATCTGTTTATGTTGACAAATTTCCATATTACAAAACGCAAATGTGTAAAATTAGGATAATTTATCCTCATCTTCCTACTTGTCAGCCTGGAGGTAACCTGCCATCCACATGGGTAGAAGCGAAGGATGACAACACTGAAGGAAGGGGAAACATTTGCAACTCTACCGCAGCTCAACTGGCTTTTTAAAATTAATAAAACATAATTAAAACAATTATTAAACAACAATTCTTTTCTGGGAGTCTGCTGAATAATTCTTCAATTTTTGCTATGCATTTGTGCTTTCAAAAGGGGCCTATTTGTTGATGTGCACTTTGAGAACTGCCTCATGAAACTGACCACCGCATTGTCCTCTGAAAGCTCACACATTGTGCCAATTTAAGTAACATGACTCCCCAGTGTTGACTACTGAGCATTTTTTGATGTATTTTTGCATCCTTTTTGATGTTTCATTTATTTTGGTCCTCACCTTGACCTGTGCATTGCTCCACATTCCTTGTATTTGAAGATAATACTCAAAGAATCTGATGTTCAATAAATAAAATCCAGTGGCTCTCATTCTGCAGGTTGCTCTGTATCTGAAGCTCCATCTGTATTCTCCGCTGTAAACAGCTCCTCGGCTTACTTAATTATAATTTTTAGACCACAGAGAGGATATCAATTAACCTCAGTGGTCAGCATTAGAAGCACGGCAGCGAACCTGCTGGTTTCTCCTTTGGCGCCTCGGGCCGTTGGCTGACTCACCTATGTTTTAACAGCAGCAAGGAAAGAGGGCGGAGGAATAAGGAGAAGGAGGGAGACAATCAATAGCAGATCAAAGTGTTTTAGCTTACCCTGGGCTGCAGAGAGAGAGGCGTTGTAATCAGCAAAGACACTGTTTACTCGCCAAGCCTTCCCAAGACGGAGGAGAGAACTCCAGGCGCTGGATAGGCTAGAATTAGAGAGGGAAATAGAAGAGAATGATGTCAAACAATGAGCCGGTTCATGCTCCTGTAGCATATAGCACAGCACAGAGTTTTCTACACACAAAAGATTTGCCTTACATGTTTACTTGACGAGAATACAGCTAGCTGATCATTTAATATGGTGTAATTAATCCATTTAAAAAGCTGAAATTGATCTGTTAATGGTAAAAAAAAAGGCTCAAACAGTGGTGATGGTGATTTAAACAACATGCAAAATTGTAACGTAAAAGTGCTAATATGCTAAAAAAAAAAAAAAAAAGACTGCTGACATGATAATATTCAGCAGGTGAAATATTTGGCATATCAGCAAGCTAATATTGGAGTATAAGCAAAGTATTACACAAAATAATAACTGAGCTACATTAAAGGTAGAGTATGTGATTCTAATCTGATGCACTTTTTGTCAAATTCAGTGAATATCTGTAAAATGTACATTCTGAAAAGAAATAAAATAAAAACTACAATACAAATATTACAAATATATAACTATTCCAGTGTGTCCTGTGCAAGTTCATGTTTGACCTGGCACATGTCAGTCATGCTAACTAGCTAAATACTGACGTTCTTTCTCCAGAATTGCAGACTCCAGCTTTAAGTCAGAGTGATGTCAAAACATCCTGACAGACATTAATGTCGATGCAAAATTTTACACTAATCTGTCGAATATTTGTTAACATAGTGCACAAATTTGCACTGTCCATTTCATTCATACACTCCAATATGCAAAGATAAAGCATTCTAGTTTTCTTGTCCTAATTAATGTAAAACTGAGGTACATTACTGACCACATTTTGGCTCATGCAGAAGCCCAATTAAAGGGCTGCGTCCCTCCAAGCCACCACTTCAAGACCAAAAATATAAAAAGCAAGCTAACACAAATGTTCAGTTTAAAACCCAGCTTCTATTTTTTCAGTTTCATGGTATATAACTGTGTGGTATGTCATTTGAGGCTCTGCATTTCCAGGAAATTGTCCTCAGGTTGTCATTAATCGCCACTAAATACATAACATGAAGCAAACTAATAGAAAGACCAGAGCTAGACAAGAAGAACATTTGCTCTTAATTGCAGCTGAGGTATTCTGTTTACAGACGAATAACATATTTAAATCTGATGAAAGTAAACTGAAGTTACTTTGATAAATTTTCCATCAAACTTTTACACTGTAAAGCCCATCATTTGTTAATTTGAGGGCAACATTCTGATGAAAAATCACTTTCTTTTCTCTGAGAGTTCACAGAGGCCCACCTCCATGTAGCATGCATGACTTATTTTTGGTCTCTCTGTGACGAGATGAGGCTGAAGGAGTAGCAGGTTCAATGTAGGCTTCAGGCTCTTTGGAGGACGTGACTCTGTGAATTGTGACCTTTGGAGGACCCGGCCTCGTCCAAATCTTCATGCCAAGCCGTGAGCAGTAAATGAACCTTTATGGACTTTAATTACATCACCTGTATGTTCAGTGGAGTGCAGAATGTTCGAGGGTTTCCAAGGGTTTTATGAGGAATGGGGCTGCACTCACCTGGGGCACAGATATTCCTGCACACGCTAAAGCTACATATTTCATACACATAAGTAGTTTAATGAACCTGCTTGCCAATCATTCACTACACAGATTAATGACCTAGGTATTATTAGCCACCTCTGATTAAATGAGAAGGAAACAAATCACTCTGTCATGTTTGAAGTTAGAATCAAGTCTGCGTGTGAATATTATTTTGCCTTACAATACTTTACAGCTTTTTACCCCACAATTAAAGTAAGGTTTGTTTGTTTGTGTTTAAAATTGGCAACCAGAGGAGGTGAGACCGGAAGAAAGAGTCGAAGGAAGCAACAGAAACTGGGAGGTCTCATGTCAGTGATCCATGTCAGTCGAAGGCTGCCTGGATGACATTAACCCGTGACACCAGCCTCCCTCCACTGCCACGTCCTCCGAGCTGTAAAAAGCATGTCTGAATCGAGGAGGGTGGGGGAGAGAAGGAGTGAAATGGGAGAGAGGAAGAGGAGGAAGAGGAGGAGGAGGGGTGTTAGGCAGTGTCCATGGAGGAAAGGCTGAAGTGCTAAGATTTGCGATTGAATTGAAGGGACTGATTGCTCCGTCGGTGACGAGTAAAAAACGGCTTCTACCTCCTCGTCTTTGACTTGTGTCTCGTTTTGGTCACCAGAGTTGCAGCCGACCTGCTGCTTTCCGTCTCTGAGCCGAAGTGACCACACACCATATGTGTCACAGGCTGACCAGACTGAGGGAAACCAGCGGTGATTTAGCAAACAAGCACTCAATCAATGGTGGAGTGAAGCGTGTAACACATGCCAGTCAAAACCTATTACATTCAAACAGCCCTCTTCAACTTCCACTCCATTGGTCTGACCCTTGGGCTGCTAGTCAAAGACACTGGCCAGAGGACAGCCACAGTGTTATCAAGTCAGGACCAAAAATGCTTGTTTCATCTGCAGAAGTAAAGCCTCATTAGTTTTTACCGTTTTTTACATTTTTACATTTTTAATTTTAAAAAGGTGATAATTTCTCCAACTTATATTAATATTTGAAACAGGGGGATGTCCCATAGTGACTGTAATTCTTTTTCTTTTTATGAAGACAAATCAGCAGCTCCTGGTTTTAGCTTTACTTTTTATTAGCAGAAGTATTTCCTGAATGGAGTTCACCTCAAGAGTTTACTCTGATCTGCAGAACAACAAAGCAACTGTACCTTGAAATAGATTTTTTGATAAATGAGAGTAAATAATCTCTCCAAAAATGCATGTTTATTTGCAATATTAAGTATGTTATGTGAATTAAAACTGCATGAACAAACATTTTAATTACCATACCTGTAAAACTGCACAGTGAACATTCACTGGCAATATGTTTATTTTGTCTAAGGTTAGAGAAAGACCATGGGTTATCTTAAATATTTAATTAAAAGTTATGAATCTAACTTAAATTCTCCAAAAATCTTTCTCTATGCCCTCGTAACAAAACCTTATGGCACAAGATTCAAATTGACGTCTCCAGGGTAAAACGCTTGCCCTCTGTACACCCATCACCTACCTGAAATCATTGACTTGTGACCCGAGAAAATGTGTCATTGTTTAGTTTTTTTTCAAAGGATGAAGATGCAAAACACTCCAAAAACCAAACATGAGCGAAAATCAATGTTTCCCAGCGTGAGGACTCAGGACTCCCAAAGAATCCCACACAGGAAACCTTTGCTCCATATAGAGGAAGATGAGTATAAAAATATACTAAACAGGGATTTTCAACTTGTGATATAATTAGAAAGATATCAAAGCCTAAACAAGTTGACAGAGTTTCTTCTGTAAAAAGGCTTCAGTTTGCTGAAACAGCTCTAGAAAATGTGTGATGCTGGACTCTTTCCTTGTTCCTGTCACTGCTGCTTTATGGCCGTCAGTGCAATAGTGAGGATTCTGGCATCACCTTGTGATTTACACACTCGCATGTGCACACACACTTGTGCAAAAGTCATACACACTCGCCCACACACAGACACACACACAGAAGCAAGAAGAATCTCAGACACACACGCATACAAACACACACACACGCAGACAGACACTTTGCACAGACTCACAGAGAAGAGGCAGGCTGCGAGCGAGCCGGGTTTTTGTGTAGCACCACATGCGAATGAGGCTAAAAGAAGTGAAATGAACCCTTTGAGTCAAAGAGGAGCTTGGGGCGTGCTGCAGGCAGAGAGCTCAGTCAGAGAGGGAGCTTGGCAGGCAAATGCGCCTTCTGTTGACAGCTTCCACTGAACATCTAATGGCGAGAGATGGGGGCCCACAACCGCTTTCTTCCATGCCATTGGTTTCCCATTTTATCACATTTAGTAGGGCGCCTCTCAGCGCATTTGTAAATATGTCAAGTCACCATTCATATTTTACAGTTATTAGCATTGTCTCTCAATTTTTTTGAGCAATGTTGTTTTTCTTCTTTTTCTTTCTAAGGAAAGTTCTTTGTTTCAGCTCTTTCTGTTCAGAGTTAGAGAACAGGGCTAGGCACTGATGCCTTGGAGACTGGGTAGGTTTTTTTGGAGAAGGGGTTTATGTATTCTTTATGATTTGATATGCAGCCCGAGAGATGGAACATTGGGTAAGAACATACCAATGCCAGGCTACGTTCTCAGCATGGTATGAGGATGAAAATGATATGAGAATATGTGAGTGCTTGCTCTCTTTCTGTCAATACCTGAGGCTGCTATTGTAACTCAATGGCCCATCAAGATTTTCACGATGCTCTTGCACAATATCATATTTGCTTATTTAAGAAGGGTGAAACAAACACCTGAAAACAGAAATGGGAACCATGTTTAGGGTCATTTCATGAATTCATCTGAGGTAAATGCACAACAATCAACATTCCTAATTACTCCGCCAAGGAATGTGGTGGCGTAATATGTGATGATCAGTGTTGGTCTCTGTCTGTCTGTCTGTCTGTCTGTCTGTCTGTCTGTCTGTCTGTCTGTCTGTCTGTCTGTCTGTCTGTCTGTCTGTCTGTCTGTCTGTCTGTCTGTCTGTCTGTCTGTCTGTCTGTCTGTTAGCAACATTACTCAAAAATGCACCAACAGATTTGGATGAAATTTTCAGGGAAGGTCAGGAATGACACAAGGACCACCTGATTACATTTTGGCAATGATGCACCTTATAGTCTGGATCCACAGATTTGTTAAAGATTTCTGTATCACTGCAAGATAGCATCATGGCGTCACTGTAACTATGAAAACAAGTGAACACTACGTCAGCTGCCTGCTGACGATCACATGATTGCGATTGTTACGGTTTCAGTAGGAGCTCAGGCGCAGGAAACAAGCAGATACGCAGAAGCGATTTAACAGAGTTTATTTACAAACGGATTTTACTACAGACCAAAACAAGGATCAAAACGGTCAATACTATACTCAGGATGAGCACTCTAATACTACTAGTGGTGAGGCGGACCTACAACAACTAAAGACGCTACTCACTGTGGGTAATACTCAGGCAAGAAGGTTTTCACAAAACTTCACTAAAACTACAAAGCTTTTAATCCTAACAAAACAATAGACTCCAACGCACTCGTCTAGAGACTCTAACTAAACCAAAGGGTAACCAAAGTAACCAAAGGGCACAATAATGCTACTCAGAATAACTTTGATAAACTCATCTCAGACTGAAACTAGGCTGATGCTCGGACTGGGCTCACGCAGGAGGACCTCATGTGAACGGAAACCAGGGAGAACTTGAGACAGCCGGTAGGTATGAAGTGGACGCCAAGGAACGGCTGTGATGAATCAACCCCGAGTGAGGAAGACGGCGAAGAATCCAGGTGAGACCAGGCAGGAGCAGGTAGATCCAAAACTATGACGAAGGAAGACAAACAATGTCACCACAGGTACAAGAAATGGACAACTAGAAACTATAGAGTGCGAAATAACCAGTACAGGCTGTATCACAATCCGGCACCGAGAGGTGAGTAGCGTCTGCTTAAATGCTGAGAGAGTGAGGTCTGATTGGCAGCGTTCCACCTGCTCCTGAACCAGCTGATGAGGGTGATGTGAAACACCTGGCGCAGCAATTACTTCCAGGAACACCTAAAAAGGAAAAAGAGGAGGAGAAAGAGGGAGACGGAGCACTATCTAGCTCTGGCAGCTGCCAGCCTGACAGCGATCCTACTACAAATGGACCACTGCGGACTTATCCGTTTGAAATGATACAAGGAACAATTGATGAAATTGTGGGGGTGTTTCTGAGTCCCATCGATTCCCGCCACTCACTACATACTTAGGCGATTCTGTATCCGTACATAACATACACATGCATCATACACGCCTGTGCTCAGCGCAGGTCATTTTGTTTGTGGGAACATCTATATTAAATGGCCACATTCTATGGTGCCGTGATTTATGATCATCAATAACTAATAAACAAATGCTGCATTTCTACAAAAAAAAGTTGCATTTCTGACAATGCCATATAGGAGAATGAGTAGCCTTGGCGGAGTACAGCGCTCTTGGAGTGCTTTTCTAGTTTTCAAATGCAGTCCTGGTTACATAGTTAGATAAAAAGAAACAAAAGAATACAATAAAAATTTTAAATACATTAATGTTAAAGCTACACTAGGTAATATTTACATACAGGCAGTAGATCAAATACCTTAATACAGATCTATGACCAAACTGTACTGTCTTTAAGCTAACTATTCTGATTTTAGGGCCTCCAGCTGTGCTACTGTGATTCAGTCAGCCAAGATTCTGGTCTCAAACTAGCTTAACATACCTATAAAAACAAACAAATTAACAACAAAATTACAGCAGCAGCTGTCAGGAAGTACCTCTTTTTTTTAAAAAAACTAGCTCAGTAGTAACAGATGAAGTTATCAACTAGCGGCTGAACAGTGGAGCTTGAGCAGTTTAGTGGCTAATTATCTAAGTGTCACGCACTGGTGGAGATCAAAACGGGGCAGAAAGAAAGGTGAATATTGAATAATCATTTGTCAGATGGCAGGAAACATAAAACAAATACTGAAGTTAGTCAATGTACCTGCTGGATGTATAAAAAAGGGTCTTTTTCATGGCAACTTTGTAGAATAATAATATCAATATGTTGTATTTACAGCTTATTATCCCGCCTCCTGCCATAAAATTGTATGATGACAGTGAATATTGAATCAGAAGTCTTGTAAATGTGACAACAGTTAGCCAAAGATGATGAGTTATTAAAGACAACAATGTAAGTTACCTAAAGAATAAAATAACAGTATCCAGCCAGACAGACAACTGATCCTTATAATTGCTGGTAAATTTCCGGCAGCTGTTAGCCTGTTGCTGTGCCAAACACTTCATCCTGTCTGACAACAAATGAGGTCACTATGCAGAGTTTACATTGGGTTTTTCACAAGTAAACCATTATACTTTCACCCTGTGGATGCAGCAATAAATCGAGTTCAATGAACTGCAACACAGCTCTGGAGACTCAGCCAGCTTAGTTGGAGTTCAAGTATGCTTTTAAAATACCTCTTGATGCTATAAGCGATCAAGAAGACAACTGACAACATTTAACATTTGCACTTTCAGCAGAGGCTCAGTGAAAACATTTTCCATTCAAAGTCGGTTTCTCTTAGAGTGCACAGTAAAGAACAGCGTCAGTACGTGGACGTAGGTTACCCTCAGCCCTCGTCCTCTGTCTAACAACCTATAAAAGAGAGGCCACCACTCTGCCTACATTCCAATTAATATTTCCTCCTCTATGCTGCCTACGCATACATCACCTTGATGTGGCCACTGCTTTGAATGTGCTGAAGGAAACGAAGCAAGAAAGTACTTTTCTTAATGCTTGAAAATGATAAACATGTTGTTCCTCGGCTATCTAATTTGCTGTGATGGCATTAATCAGTGTTGCACGGCGGGCGATGGCGAAGCGGAAAGGACAAAATGAACCAGAACATTAGTCAATGAGAAGAATGATGCATTACCTGTTCACTCATAAAGTCATTGAGTGGGGAAATTAGAGAGAGAACTTACTGTTCACATGACTCCCTGGATAAGTATTAAACTGCAGCACAAAAAAGAGGTGCAAAGCCACATAATTTAGATGGTAAATTAGAAAGTGATAATAACACTTCCTTACCAAGGATGAAAAAGCAGACTTACCTGACAGTTTTGTTATACTTTCCATGTGGAGGTATCACTCAGAGCGAACAGTCCTGTCGCCAGTTAATCTGGACTTCATGGCGTCGTCCTGATGTCAGCGGAAGTGGTCTCCCTTCACGGTTCCCCCCTCGTCACTGTAGGAAGGCAGTCAACAAGTTTCATAGCTTAAGAAAACACGTGTAAGAATAGCTCACATTTCAAACCTATTTTTGGATTACTGAGATGAGTTACGTAAGAAAAAGCAAGATAACATTGAATGAAATTGACAAATATGATACAAATAACATATTTTGTGATAATCAAATCATTTAGCAACTCAAATCACAAGGAGACTTTAAAATTTCAATTTAAAATAATGTCTTAGGGAAAAACATTCACCCAAAACTGCCTTGAAATTATGATCACATCAAGCCTCTGGATTAAATTTCCAATCTGAACTCTTTTTTGAGCACGGTTCTTCACTGTGATCTGTGTGTTATAAGACAAATCATAAATACATATATCACTATAACAATTACTAACTTATGTGGAACAAATACATCTCTCCTGTGTGTATCATTTTTAAGCATTCAGGTTGTTAAAATAATGCTAAACTACAAATGTACCACAGAAGTGATCCTCAAACTCTAGTAAATTATTGTAATTTTTATGAAGTGTATTTTAAAATGCTGTTTTATTGAAGTCCATGAGATTTGACTTGTAAATATTGTACTTCTCCAGCCACTTAATAATTTTGTTGTCTTGAGCAGCTGTTAACTTATTTAAAACCCACAAATATTAGAGCTTCTTGTACTTGTTTTCAAGCTGGCACTTTCAATTTAATACAGCTCACCTGTGCAGATTTTCTAATTATAAATGACTATAAATGACCCTAACCCTAACCCTCAGTCCTTTATCAAATTTCCATTATGTTTATCCAAGATGGATAATGCACATTACTGCGATAGTTAACTGTCAGATGTGAATTCTGTGTTTTTCCTGCAGCATATTGCACTCAAAGTTTTGCAGTCGATTAGAGAGCAAAAAGGTGTTTAAAGACAAAGGAGGCAGAGCAGCAGACACACAGGAAGAAGTCGTGGGGTAAACAGAGAAAGAGCGATACTGTACAGACTGGTGGATGGACAGAACCGTTGGGGGAGGAGTGAGGAGGTCCCTGGTAGAAGAGGAGAAAGGGGAGAGTGGGGGACGGAGCCAGACCTCTAACAAGTGATTATACCGAACCCCCCTCTCCTCTCCATCTTCTCCCCCTCAGGGCATGGGGACAAGAGAGCAGCAGGCTGGCAGTGTCTGCATGTGTGTGTGTGTGTGTTTATGTGTACATATATACATGTGTGGGTGTGTGTCTGTGTGTGTGTGTGTGTTTACACCCTGCCTGTTTCAGCATATTGTGCCCTCAAACACAAAAAGATGATTAGTGGGATTTTCTGTTGGCTGAACAGCATGCCTTTAAGACTGAGACAGCTGGTAAAGGATGTTCAAGATGAAATGGTCCTGGGGTCTCCTCCCAGCCATCCTGCGTGAAGAAAAGCCAGAAAATAAAAACTGTTTCATGGCTGTATTCATGCGCTGTATTACATATTACAATGAAGTCAGCTCGTGCAGGTAGCTGAGTGTTGTTGCTGTGATGGACAGGCTGGGATAACTGGAAACATTTCCATTTACTGTACTTTAGTACACACCCCATTACACACACACACACACACACACACACACGCGCACACACACACACACACACACACACACACACACACACACACTCTCTCTCTCTCTCTCTCTCTCTCTCGCACACACACTGAGGTGTCCCTTCTGCCCAAAGGTTAAACAAATATATTGACTGTAATCAAACTAAACACTTAAAGTCTGTCTCATATTAAAACAAGGGGCGAATCGTTGCATTCCCTCAAAGCTCATATAAATCCAACCAACAATATCTATTTATTCCTTTATGCAATATGCCTTTAATAAACATAGTGTCAGAGGGAAACCAAATCATCCACGGCTGAGAGCATGTAAGAAAATCAATTAAAATGAAGTCACGGAGCTGGCTGCCCAATTGTCTGTGGCAGTTATTTGATATAATATGGTTAATACTACTGGCTGGGTAAATTAACACAATTTTGCCACGGTGTACTGTGTGTGTGTGAGTGCGAGTGCAAGTGTGTGTGTTAGTGTGTGTGAGGGTAAGGGGGAGGTTTGACGGAGGGCACTTGACTCCCAGGGGGCCTCTGGGAGTCAGAGCAATACAACACTTGAAGTAAACAATAGCAGTGGCTGACCAGAGAGGACCTCAGATGCTTGCTGAATGTAGGGACTGTAATTAAAGCTTGGACTAATTTTCACTTGTTCAACACAGGCACTACAACTGAATGATTAATTGTCTTCAAAGAGCCGCAATGTTAATGGTAACTTGCAGAATTAGCTGTGTTTCAGGAAACTGTAAATAGTGACAGAGTTAGCTACTGAGTGACTGGCAGTTTTTGTCAGCTGCAGCCGTGCTTGCCAAATGTACTTGTTTGGTATTTTTTCTCCACCAAGGAGACAGAGTTATGTGGCCATCGGCTTTGGTTTGTCTGTTCGTCTGTCTGTTAGCAATGCTACTCAAAAATGGACGGACAGATTTCAATGGCATTTTTAGGGAAGGTCAGAAATGACACAAGGACCAAGCGATTAGATTTTGGCAGTGATGCGGCTTATAGTCTGGATCCACGGATGTGATAAAGACTTCAGTATCATAGCGGCATGGCATCACTGTAACTATGACAACCAGTGAATGCTACATCAGCTGTTTGCTGATGATCACATGATTGCCGTCCTATTACAAATCCACCACTGCTGACTTATCAGGACTTATCAGTCGGAAATGATACACGGAACAATTGATTAAATCGTGGAGGTGTTTCTGAGTCCCATCAATTCCCACCGCCGGCTACATATTTAGGTTGCGTGATTTGGTATCCATACATAACGTACACATGTATAACACACACCTGTGCCCCGCGCAAGGTCATTTTCTGCCGCAATTTTTTTTCAAGATTTCAGCTGTCGAAAATGATGCAAGGACTGAGCAGCCTTGGCAGAGTACTGCACTCTCTGATGCTTTTCTTGTTGGAAATGCACCAGTCAGTTAGCATACCCAAAAAACAGAGGCTGGAAACTCCACCAACACCTATAAGCTCATTAATCTGCACAACAACCAAGTATAAAAAGTGCAATCTGCTTTTTGCAAGTGGGCTCATGTTCAAGGCGATTTTTTGGCTCTGAGTAGGTGTCCAGCATATGTTCGAAGCAGAATGGTCTAATGCACAAAAAAAAAAAAAAAATCAGAACTGAGTTTTAAAAAATTCATGTAATATTTTATGGTCTAGATTTTAGTGGCAAAGTGGTCTAACCCACAACTCAAATGTAGCATTACAGTGGCACTTTGAATGCTAGACCATTCTTGAAAACACAAAAATTTGAACCTATTTTTCTCAAAAACTACAGAAAGTTGGTTAGACCAGTCCACTTCCAAACCCTTCAGCTAATGCTTCCAGCTAAAGCAGCTCATTGCTAATGTAGTTGCAGTTTGCATATAATAGAAACTACAAAGTTTTAGATGTTTCATTCACTTGAAATATCTTAACAACTAATCTCTCGCGCAGATTTTGTAGGAGTGGCTGGTTTTAACTAAAAAGAATAAGTTGTATTTTTGGAGATTCATCACAACCAGAGAAATGGAGTCAACAAATAAAGTTGAAGAGAAAGAAGACTAAAGCAGGTTTTTACAGTGCAAAAGTAAATCAAGGCAAGTCAGAAGTGTCAATTAATTTCCCAGTACTTACTCATAAAGATTTGAAAGAACTGGAGTTCATTGATACACGCAGGGCATAAATCTGCCACCTCGGGCTGAGGCGACGCTTGCTCTGTTCTACTGGGTCAAAATACACTGTACATCAAACACACTTTTCCTGCACATATTAAACAAGATGCTATCAAGAACAGTATGTAGTATGCACTTACTGTCCTATAATAATAAATTCTTATGATTGTACTGGAAATATTGTCACATGTATGCATCCCTTTATCAGTTCTACACAGAAAATAAGATATTTCCCTTTGGGACAGGAGCAGAGTGCCAACATGTACTCATGACACATCCCTCGCTGTCAAGCGCTTTCTTTTTTAGACTATATTCTTTCCTCTTAATGTCATGTTTCTTTTTTCTATGCAGCATCAATAAGTTTTCATGGATACCTGGATTGCATTCTCCATCACAGGCTCCGTTATGATCCTAATTGCTCTATCCTGCCTCATCTCCATCGCCACAGTTGCTCCTCTCTACAGCTCTGGTAAACCAATCACTGCTGGTTCACATATTATGCACCAGCACAGGAATGTTTCCTCAGATACCAGATTTAAAACTCTGGTATATTTCATTAGCTTGGCACTGACAGATGTAATCAGCATTGCGTGAACACAGCTTGAATGCAATAAACGTTCATTCTTATGTAAAAGTCCTGCACTCTAGCTTGAAATATTTCTAACAAAAATGTTTAGCAGTAATGTGTGTAGGGTTTCTATTTCAGTGTTCAGTATTCTTTCTTTTCTTTGCTCCTCGACTTGAATTTTATATTTACCCGTAATAACTCTCCATCTTATTCTCTCTCACTGCTGAGCCACATGGCTGGTCATTGTTGGTGGTGCACTGTACTGTGATGCATGGACTTCAGTGGATCGTTTGTATGGTGTCGCAGAGCGATTGATTCTGGTGGTGGTGGTGGAGGCGGGGGAGAGGGGAGAGGAGGCAGAGGGGCGGCGGCCAGGCCCCCCACGGCCTGCTGGGAGAAGGAGTCGAAGCCAGGCGCTGAGCTGGAGGGCGGTACTGAGGGTCACAACACATTGTTCTCCCCTCTCAACCCGTCTGGAACCTGTCACACACTTGTAATCGATGGTGAAAGAAAGACTGTGCAGAAAAGAGAAGGGGGGAGGAAGTGGGGGAAAAAGAGCAGTTAGAAGTACTTTTGGAGTTTTTTTCCGTGATTGTACTAGTTGTTAGATCACTTTTTAGCAAAGTCCTATCCTATTACAAAAAACCTCTGTAAACATTATTAAAATCAACAGTTTTGTAGCACATACTACAAGTTATTAACACTCCTTTTGCTGTTCGTTTGCATTTGTTTGGTCAGTAAAAAATCCACTTATTGCTGCATAAAACTTGCTTGAGATACACGAACCATCCCTGCAAACATCTTTTTTTAAAATTATTTTTATCCCTTATTAATCCCAAGAGGGGAAATTCTGATTTTCGCACCTCTCCCCAACTGGGGGAGTCAGAGCGACGGGTCAGCCACAGTACAGCGCCCCCTGGAGCAGGAAGGGTTAAGGGCCTCACTCAAGGGCCCAACAGTGGCCATGTCAGGGTTTGAACCGCTGACCTTCTGATCAGTGGTCCAGAGACTTAACCGTTGCGCCACCACTGCCCCCCCCACATTCTCTTTGTTTGTTTTCCAAAGTAAAGACACACAGCTGTGATTTCGGACTGTTCTGTCTAACAGAAGACAACCAAACCCATGTGATACTTCTCTTGTTTTCAAATGAAGTCTTACTGCATTGAATTTCCTACAAAGTTGTTTGTGATTGCAAGAATTTTGGCAGGTAACTCTCAAAGATTAGAAGTCTGAGCTTTCTAGGATAGACAAACGCAAACATTTTTACCTTATTGCTACACAAAAACACTGATATTGAGCATTGCTGCATTACTGGATTGCATTTGTTGACAACACTGGCACTAAATGCTGGCTCTGAAAGTGAATCACAAAGTGCAATATCATCACCTTATATAAAAAGCTTTGAGCGAAACTGAGCTGAAAAAGCAATGCCATTATCACTGTCACTACTTCACTTAACATCCACTCTGACAGATGATCATTCTCGAGTAGGTCTGTCCTCGTTTTAGTTCAATGACAGCAAGTTTAGATATTTAACGAATATTTCATGATGCGCCGGACCTCCGCTGCCAAATTTACATAAGGTAGGAGTCAAGTCTACTTTATGCAAATGAGCTCCAGGTAGACATACCACAATGCAGTTTGAAATGCGCTGCAACGCAACCAGCATGCAATGTGGTGCATTTCACATGGACAATGAATGGGATGCGAGAAACTGACAATCATATGGACAAATTAGCTACGACAGTCCTGGTGTAGCCATCCCATAATAGACCACTTTTCAAGACATTGAAGGTGCTTGAGTTTACAAAAGGTCTTAAAATGTTGAATAGAATCACTATAATTGAACTTTGAGTTTGCAGTAATCTGTGAATGCAGTAGACATGAAAAATGCAGATAAATATAAATGAAACAAACATTTTTGTTGTTTAAGTTCACGTATTTGTTTATTCATCGATTTAGTCATCAACCAAAATTTATTTGAATTGAAAAACTTTGCTTTTTGCGTTAAATATAGTTATTTGACAAAAATGCGATCAATCGCGACTAATTACAAATTACACATTAATTGGATTAATTTTCTTAAATCGTATCCCACCACTAATTTCTATATGTCCATGTGTTTATTACTAAGAGCAGCCTGGAAGGAAATCTGCTAAAAAAGGAATTGCATGTTTTGTGTGGCTTGCTGTGAGGGAGTATCTTTAGACAACAACAGTTTAGTCCTTTTCCTGTTTGAACAACTGCTGATAGATCTAAAGGTCCTGAAAGTCTAATACGTCTCAACAGCATCCCCACAACCAAGACATGGAACAAGACAGCGGATGACAGAGCTTTCCTTGGTATGTGTGTGTGTACATGTGTGTCGGGTTACGATTAGGACCTTGCATGACTGCCACATTGCGGACCACTTGTGTTTCACGTCAACATCAAGCAGCCGTTGGTGTGTTCAACATGCAAATGATAGAAGATCAGTGGATCCCATTACTGCCTCCACTCCACTGTGAGCTACTGAACAGAAACAAAATCCCTGCAGCCAGCACAGGAGTTTCACTGAATGACAATAATATGTGTGACATGACTTACTGAGTGCGATCAGTGTGTAAATATTAAGTCCACCTCTCGCTTCCCGTCTTTTCAAACAATATATCTTCCGCCTGGCAGAGTTTTCTGGGTGTTTCTGAGGTCCATTTGAAAGGGGGCATACAACACAAAGGCAATGAGGCTTAATTAAGACACTTTAGCAAGCGATCACAGTGGGCAGATGGCTTTCTGTAGTGGATCCAAGCTCAACCACGGGACACTGTGAAGTTGAAAAGAATTGCCAAAGGGGGCACTGCAAGTGGGCTTCCCTTCTCACCAGCCAGACGGATGGAGGGTCATTGGATAGATGGAGAAAGACGTGCGGGTGAGAGGGGTGAGGCATGAAAAGGAGACCTCTCTGCTTTCTTTTATTAAAGGGAAAAGCGTCCTTTAATAAAAGGACTATGTGTTAAGGATTGATGACAGTTATTAAAAAGTCTGAGAAGAAGAAAAAAAAGCAGTGCAGGACATGAAGACAGAGAAGTCTGATGCTGTTATGTCTAAATCTCTGACCAGGGACCTTACGATGCGGTGTGGTTTTTGTCTAGAACGAGCATCCATGTAGACGGTGTTAGCACTTACAGCGGCTGTCGTCAGTGCTCTGTCTCTCTCTCTCTCTGTCTCTCTCTCTCAGCCCTGTAAGACAGCATGGGCTGTCTCATTTCTAGCTCAGTGTGTTTGTCAGCTGGCCCTGCTCCAGCAGCAGACAGATCAGAGGATTATGTAAGCTGGAGGGGCCTTGAGCTAAGTGTGCTGAGAGTTACTCAGAGGTGAGATTTGACAATCTACGTGCCAAACCATCGCCCAGCCCTCAATACATGCAATAGATGTTAGCGATCACATATCCAGAGGGGTAGAGTGAGCAGAAAGAAAGCAAACCAATATTTTTGTTCTGTTTACTCTCAGCGCTCTTCTTCTTCTCCTGTGTTGCTGTTTCATTTATATGAGTTGAAGGGTAGGCCGAGTGAATGGAAGACAGATAGAAACAGGTAAAAAGCAACAATTCATCTTCAAGGAAGCTGACACAGGGTAGTAAAAAAAAAAAACAAAAAAAGTGGCACAGATAAAATAGCAGAGATTGCCACTGGCTGTTCTACATCATCACTGTATTGTTTAGACCAAATTAGGATTAAATTGTCAGTGCAAACATCAAACAGGTGAATCAAATTTAGTTTTAAAAATAGGGAAACATGTAATAGACTTTGCATACATGATATTGTATGATATATCTGTTATAGTGTATAAGCCCAAACTGGGACCTTTGTGTTGAGATTCACACTGTTTATTATCACAGAATATGGCACCGGTGCCGTTAATGCGCTTCTCTGAACAAAAGCTGACGGTCCCTGAAGCCACAAATCCATCTGACAAAAACTCAGATAGACTCGACATGAACGTATGTCCCCATTCAACTCACATATAACTAAATACTAATAGAGGAAGAGGCCGAAATACAACCAAATCTAAGAGACACGTGAGAAATGATCACACTAACCACAAAAAATCCCTTAAATATTGCTTAACTTAACAGCAAGATTCAATATATAATTATTTTTTTCCTTCAAACAGACACATTTAAGGTTATTTTAGCAAACAGGTGTTAGTATAAGCTCTAACACCCAACATACATCTCAAGTGATGTGAGTAATAGTAGCTAAACCGTCACTTTGTTGCTGTCGTGTGACAAACCTAAATATTAGTGGCTACTCTGTGGTAGCATGTGGACTGGAAGATACTGGAATATACAGAACTGCTCTGTCTGCTTGAACGACTCATATTCACATAATGTATATTTAATTAAACAGCTTGACTTGTTGCTCAAAAATCAATAGAGCGACCCCAGACAGGCATTTAGTGACCACTCAACTAATAATCATTGTAAATACTCTGACAATTTGACTAATTAATGATTAATCATCTTTTTAGCAACAATTAAGTAACTGTTTGGATAGATGATTAATCCTTAAACTTAATTTTTGAAGTAAGAATGTCAATGAATATCTGGTTCCACTTTCCTAAATGTGAGTTTTTCTTTGGCTTTACTATAGTAAATGAATGTCTTTGAGTTGTGGAGTGTTGATTTGCTCAAAGAAAACCATCTGTAGGATGTGCTGGAAATACTTCACTGTTTTACTACCCAAATTATTATTCAGGTCAATATATAATTGAGGGACTTTTGAAGTCACTGGGATATATCTTGCATACATTTTTATTAAAAGTAGAAAAAAATGTTTTTTATCTTCGTTATGATCACAAATTCTATAATTATTTATTATGGAAACAATTATTAATAAAAAATGACTGGATATTACTGAAATATCAACCAAATAACTGTCCAAATTTAACAACAACAACCTTGTAATTAGCTAAACAATAGTAAAATGAGCTGATTCAAAAATGGATTTGATTGTGTTCTTTTAAGTTGAGATTTCTTTTTTGGCAGTATATCAAATTTCATATGGAAAACAACAAATTGTGTCTGTGTCTGAGAAATCACTTTCAACTGTTACCCATTACAAAAACACCTCACATCATCACATGACCTGCACCATATGATGTCATTTCCTCCTGAAGAAAAGACTGGAAAGATTTCAAGGTATGTTCTTTCTCCTCTTTCTTAGTTATATAATATGAAGTGTATACAGTGTTACTATAATATCTTCATAAATATCTTTCAATTTCAATTTTACTCAACCGTATATATGATATTTAGAAGAATCTTTCTGTAAAAATGCCATGTAGTGTTTGGTTATAGGCAGCCATGTTGATTTTAGGCCTGAAAACAGTAAAAATGTCAACTATGATACAAAAAGTCTCGTAATTATATATTGAGTTGAGGAACAAATGGATAGATTAGATATTGAAAACAACAGTGCAACCAACAGAAAATGAAATGCCTTCCACTAATGTAGAGAGCACAAAGAGCTTGAAGAACCATTGCTAATCCTAATATTAAATAAATCTGTCAATAACAATGGGAGCAAAAACAAGTTTTTATAGCAGATTAAACCTTTTGTTTGCATTTACATCATATTTCACCTCTAATGCCATGATGTAACATGGAGTGTATCTGTGTACCATCATGTATAATCATTATATTCTCCACTTGTGAGTGCTGCTGAGCATGTAAATTACCAATATTGTCCAAAATATATGCATATATGTACGCATTGTGTGCATTGTTTGTTGCTGCAGGTGATTGCTGTGACTTGAAACTCTCCTTTGAAGTTTACGCCGTGACAAGCCCCTGTGCTGTGGACGAATGGATGAACATGGGCATCGGCAGCACTGCCAGTGTGGCGCACGCTCCTTTGAAACAGCCAAGGTAAACGTATGCAGCGCGCTATTTTCATCCCACCGTGGCTGTCAAGCTAAATCTGCCTCTCCAACTGGTCATTTTTATCACTTGCCAAAACTGCCAACTGGTGATAAACTTTTAAGTTAGTTTTTAAATTTCATTTCCCTGGAGTCAAACCGAGCAGGAGCCAGCCAGAATTTGGAATGAATTGCCCAGGGGCAAAAATGTTTTGTTTCCCCCCCCGCACCCACTCGCGCACTGGAAAGAAACAAATATAGTGAAAAGAAACAGGAAAAAAAAGAATAGAGGAAGAATCAGACACAGACAGCGAGCCGAGCCTTCAGACATCCAAACACGCACAAACAGTACACACTAGCCTTCTTTTACACAAAAACAGCCTCCTATCTATCTATCTATCTATCTATCTATCCATCTATCTATCTATCTATCTATCTATCTATCTATGCAAGACGAGTCAGGCAGTCGTAATAGCAAGGCAGCACTTGTTAGAGAGGTAATATCAAGGTATAAATAAATCCTCTGTATCACAGATGGGGGAAAGAAAGAGAGTGAGCATAAAGAGAGTCATCCATCAGTCTCCCGGGGGAGCGGGACAAATTAAAGCCCATAAAAGGGCCTCATTACTGGGGGCAGCTCTCCTGTCTCAGCCTCCCTCATCCTTCCACATCACCTCTCTCACTCTCTCATTCTCTCTCTCTTTCTGCTTCTATTTCTCTCTCTCTCTCTCTCTCTCTCTCACACACACACACACACACACACACACACACACACACACACACACACACACCCACACACACACACACACACGCACACACACAACACCATAACCACTGCCACTATCAGGGGGAAATTATACACATAAAACACTAAGGAATCCAGTGCTCCTGCTAATATGTCCATATGACAATGTCCACGGGCACTCGCTGATTCATTCCACGCATCTGTGTTGAGCACACACACACACACACACACACACACATTCTTTGCATATTGTATTTTAATTGATTGTTATAGCAGGTGATGAAACCACTTTATGACTGTTTTCGTGCTTGCTTAGAGTACCTTTTGATCATTCGGACTTATGAGGGCTCACACATTTGCATTTTAATTATTTTTACTTAGTGTTGTGGAAAGGTGCAAAACACAGAGCACTTGAACTGTTATACCTACAGGAAAACTTAATGAAAGGGTAATTTTCACACATTATGCACTTGTATAACGGGGGCCGGCTGATGAGGGGATAATGTTGCTGCTGCTGCCATGTGAAGGATTCCATTATCCTCTGTCAGTAGAGGGAAAACCACACAGAAACATATTAAATATGGTGAAAAGTTTCTTCTCTAATAAAGTCTGTTTTCATTGCTCAATAAAGCCTGAGATTTTGGAGACACACTGTGTCACTTGGCAACCTGGTGTCCTTGTAATTTGCCAAAAACATTTAAGGGAAATGTAAATGCAGTCACTGATACAAAGCAGAGAGAGGTGAGAATTCACATCCAGCATTAAAAAGGAAACACACCTTACAAAATCCACATATTTGACCTGATCTTGTCCTTTGAATTTCCTAAATGTTTGCAACAAGAGATATTGCAGACTAACTTAATATATTGTAAGTCAATCAGTTGTCGATACTGTATGTTTGGCAGGAATATTGTGTAAGTTTGTGCATCTACTGAAGCTTAAACATATCCACTGTTTTAGGTTAGAAGAGCATAGCTTTAATTTAAAGGTTGCACATGAGTTTTTAATGAATATAATGTGGAAATCTTCCTATTGATACACATGCTGACAATACCTGCCAAATGTTCAGTTTCCAAACAATATCTGCTCGTAGCAACTAAACCATAATTAATGTTTTTATGGTTATGTCTAGAGATGCCGAAGAGTTTGCTTGAGGATGAGAAAAGATTGTAGTCTTGGTTAAATATTGAAAAAAACTTATTTTAAAGCTCAACAAAGGCTGAAATGGTGACCGTCTCAATATTTAAGCAAAACAGCAGCTCTTCTTAAACCTTACATCATTGAAGGGGGGAAGGTGAAACACAAACACAACATTATCACATTGTCAGGTTTTAAGTTGATAAGACTCACAAACTGCTATTTTATACATCCAACAGTTACATACAAACATTATTATTCATCTGGAGTCATGTTTCCAGAAAATGCAAGACCAATAATCGTCTTTTTTAGCGCTGTAGTCTCTTTTGAGGGCAAATGCAATGCTATGAGAGCTATGAGAATGTGAACCAAAACAGTGAAGCTGTGAGTCATGCAGATAAACTATAAAGTTCTGTGAAGCAGAATAGAGGATGCAGCTTTGGGTGATGCTTCTAAAATGGTGACATATTTTACTTTTTTCACAAATATTTGGCTTTGAAAAACATCTATCATTTAGTTATAACTTTATAAACATTTAATTTACAGGTACATGAACCTTAAATGTACACTCTGGAGTTGGATTGCAAACTTTATTGGTTCATTCTTAACTGAAATGTTGCGCACCTGGGTGAAAACGTTTATATTCATGTTTAGTTGATTTTTTTTCTCTACAACTGTTGGCTCATTGCTGTTTCTTCGTGTGCAGTATCACCAAATGCTGAGATACTATGAGCTGACAGCTTATTAAAGTATTGTTTTAGAGTTCATTTACAACTTTAAAACTAAACTAGCCTGAAAACACGTTGACCAAATCTTCACCTGAGTACAAAAAAAAATGTTGGCAATGAACACATAATCCAGACAGCTGTCCACTTCAGAACTTATGTGGCCGAGAAAATGTAGAATTTGTAGGAGACACGGTTGCTAAGTTAAGTTTCTGTGCAGAATAGGCACGGGTAGGTGAATTTTTCTTTTAAACATGACTGACAACAATGTAACAGGATTACAAACCTCGAGTGCCTGTCACAGATGGGGAGAAAAGGACAAGGGTGAAGAAGAAAAGCACAACATTTAATGAGAGTGAAAAGCAGGGAGGCTCAGGAAGGCAGCTCAGGGACCCTTAGTACAACCAAAGCCCCACCGGCTCCACAATACCACTGCCAGTCCTCTTGTTTTCTTTCTCAGAAATTAGCCTACAGACTAAGTACAGAGTTATGTGAGGCTTCTTATTTCATTATAGGCCCCGTGTAAATAAAAGAAATTTGCCATCAGTACGGGCGAAAGTATCTGCTGAATCCCATGAAATCCCTGACATGAATTATTGACAGTCTAATGGGACTGAGAGAATGATGCAGGAGTTGAAGCCTGAGAGCAACCGTGGTGAGGAGAAGCTTTAATATAATATCTATTTCTGTGTCTGTGTGACGTGTAACAATGACCCCAACCTCCAAACAACCTCCACACAACCGCAAACTAGCCAGAATCACAACAACCACCTCTTGACGGACAACAAGAAGCACGTAGCAGACACACCGGCACCAGATAATCCAGCGAGCATCCACACCGTAAATACTAATCACCCCAGGTGGAGCTAACAGCTGGCCATGGGGGACTCGAGGGCACGATTCACGCTCAGTGCCTGTTTATTCTGAGAAACTTTGTCAAATTACACTTTGACATCTCGTATTACGGCAGCGTGAAATGAGAACGGATGATAGGATCTAAATCAGAGAAAGCTAGATGAGATGGTGCAGCTCTTGAGGGGATTCATTCCAGCATTCGCCCCGCGGAGACGCTGGAAAGAGGCCTATGTAACATCTCACTTTATTTTCCTCAACGCAATGTGAGGCCCCACTTTCTACTTTTGTCTTTCAGCTCAAATTCACACACAAACTGCATACTCAATGATTATTTGCATTAAATTATTAATATGCCAATGGTAACTGTGCTGGGCTTTGGAGTCGGTGCAACCAGCACACATTCTTTCAAGATGAACATGGCAAGAAGGAACTTCAGAGCTGGTAGCCCTCATTTAAATCAAGTAAGAAAAGAAGACTATTGATTCCATGCTCTCTCCCGCACATTGGTTTGGCTTGCCTTCCAAAACATTATTTTTTTGCAGTGGGGGTCCCCATAGAGCTCAAAACAAAGAGGACAGACTTGTTTGAGGGTAATACTCTTATGCACAGTGTGAGGCATGCACTAACAAGAAGGAGCAGACGAGAGAAAAAAAAAGATGTTCCAAACTTCATCCATAGTTGTGAAGCCTCTACCTATGTGGCCACACAATCAGGGACAAAATATAAACAATTCAAGTGATGACAGGACAGCCAGATCTCAAAACATGCCATACGCAGATGTCTCACTAAGAATGTCCCGATTGCCAACAGGATGGGAACAAACTTTCAGGTAAAAAAAAAAAAAATAAATACAATTTAAAAAAAATCATGCACAATTTCCACCCATCAGCATGGCAGTATTTGTAATTTAACTCCCAACAGGATTCAACACTTCTCAAAAACAAGCCGCATTCATTTCTCCATCATCTTCACCATAATGTAAACAGCCGAGTTTGAAGGTATGGTACAAGACAAAGCCTGAGTCTGACTTGCTCAGCTCACGATCAATAGGAAAGGAAAAAGACACAAACTCTGGAGTCTAATTGATGGCGCTGCCGTGACTGCTGCCCTTCAGAGAACAAGAACTTATTATTCGCCCGTTGATGATTTGACACTGTTTGATCTGCACATACCCAATTGTAGGGCTTCTGCATCTGGGTTTGTTTACGGATTGATTGATCAAAGGGCTCCCGCATGTCTCTGTTTGTTTCATGTACACATACTGAAGGACAGTTTGGCTTTTATTACTGCAGTGTGAAAATGGTAATTTCTGAGTCCATTTGATAAACACTAAATAGATTTATAAAACACCTAGTGCTGTGGAGAGGCCTTGGCTTGACTTACTGCACTGTATAGCATTTAAAAACAAGAATGTTTATGCTGGGAAATAGGGAATCACAGCAGCTTTAGTCCATGTGTGCATGGGAGGATGGACCAGGAAATTTCAAGCTAAGACTGACTTTATGGGGTTCAAAACAAAAGATGAGCATGTGATGGTAACAGCTTGAACCACATGATGCTGTTAATGCTTAATGGAACACAACAAAACCACCCATTCAAAGGACCATTCCAGTGTACAACAATATATGTATTATTTCCATATGTTTGGTTATCGTTCACATCAGTAATAGTAACCGTATTCTCACTGAGTCGACTGCTAAAACGTTGTAAACAAGCCACACTGGGTGAAAAAATCAAAAGCAGTCAGACACTCAGACAGGTTTTACCCCTGAGTTAGTCAAACCTGAAAGAAAAAAAGGAAAGCAAAAAGTAAATATATAATCCCAATTTTCCATTGCAACGTGAATAGACTCACTCCACAGTTCAGCATATCCTGCTGCGCTTACTGTATTAGTTACACTTTTCACTTTCACCTTTTATAATCTTCGAATAAAATAACCAACCTCATCCGTTTCATGTACAGTGGTGTAACATCAGTTTAAGTCATCTTCACTACCTGTTATTCTTCAAAATTTTCATTTGAATTAATTCTTTATTAGATTTTATTTAACCAACATTGCTTTTTTTATACATAAAAGTAGTTATTTTTCATATTGAGGGATTGTTTTTCATACTTTTGGACAAATTTACCATCATTCTTCCACTTGCAGTGCAAAAATAATTTAAAAAAGGTAAACAGCAACTGAAAACTCACAAAGCAAAACAAGAAAATCACTCAGAGAATGCAGTACTCCGCCAAGGCTGCTCAGACATTGTATCATTTCCAATGGATGAAATTTTTTATGAAAAAATGACCTTGCGCTGAGAGCAGGCGTGTGTTATGCATGTGTAAATTATGAACGGATACCAAATCACATGACCTAAATATGTAGCGGGCGGCAGAAATTGATAGGACCCAGAAACACCCCCACAATTTAATCAGTTGTTCCTTCTATCATTTCCTACAGATAAATCCCTGTAAGTCTGCAGTGGTCGATTTGTAGTAGGATTGCAATCATGTGATCAGCAGTAGGCAGCTGACGTAGTGTTACTTGTTGTCATAGTTACAGTGACACCGTGTCGCTATCTCGCAATAATACAGAAATCTTTAACAAATCCATGGATCCAGACTATAAGCTGCATCACTGCCAAAATCTAATCAGTTGGCCCATGTGTCATGTCTGACCTTCCATGAAAATTTCATTCAAATCCGTTGATTCATTTTTGAGTAATGTTGTAAAAAGACAGACAAACAGACAGACAAACGTACACCGATCATCACAAACTCTGGTGTTCCTTGGCAGAGTAATAAGGAAAAGAGAATGATAAACTAACTATTGAAAAAATTATATACATATATATAGATATTTACAAATCTAGAAAAGAATATGAATATACACAGTAGTGCAAATGACAATCTGTCAGTCTATGAATAACTAGATAACTAGTCTGTTTTTTAGTAACATTGCTAACGGACAGACAAACAGATGGACAGATGGACAAACAGCAATATCTGAGGCCCTGGGAATTAAAGCGAGCCAAATATGTTGGTTGGTTGGAGGTGTGTCCTGGAAGTTTAGTAATTATCATGCCAAAAAAATACACTAAGATGAGCTTTATGCATATTTTTTTATTGTACTTATATGTTTCTATTTTTTCCTAAACACAAATATGTGGATATATTGTATTTTCAAAACCACTTTCTACATTTCCCATGGCATGAAAAACAAATACAGTTTGGAGCCACTGCTTAAAATATATCGACTAAGCTCTTGATTTCTGTGAAGGAATGCTCACAATCTTTGTCTCATCAGACTCATCTGTAGATTTCTAGATCCAATGGCAAATGAAGAGTTATCATTAGCGACAGAAAGGGAATCTGCAAAAATCAGTTCACAGAATCTGATTAACATAATTTTCATACTCATCAACTCATTTAGTGACTTCTTGTGTCAGATAGATGAGAGCATTCCTATTACAATATAAATATGTTTCATCATAGGATACAGGTGACCACTCAGAACAGCTTTGTATTGATTTGATGTGACCATCCTCACTAGGGGGACAAGTGGACCCAAACCATGCCAGGAAATCCCATTGGGAAGAGCTAGCTGCTCTTCCTAATCTGAGCTATTCTTCCTCTAGTTTTCCATACATATCGGACTAAATCCACTAAATGTGTAATGTTGACCACAGTTTCCAACTATTTTAGTATTTGCTGTTGTCTTTGCCATAGATCTACATGCAGAAACACTGACTAGTTGAGCGGTCTGCATGACTGAAGCTCCTGCCATCTGTGCCACAACAATGAAACCTCTTTCAGAGTCACTTAGATCTTTTCTTCTTGCCATCTAGATACTAAATCAGAATCAGGTGGGTTTTCTTAGCCTTTTATACATTCCACAGAACATGACTGAACAGTAAGGGGTACTAAGTAGTCATTTATGTGAAAGAATCTGCATTTTATGTTTTTTTATATATATATATATATATATATATATATATATATATATATATATATATATATATATATTTTAAATATATATATATATATATATATATATATATATATATGAACCAAGCTTACACACAGAAACATTCAAACTCTGTCATTTTCTCTGAGAGCTACACGCGCGCACACACACACACACACACACACACACACACACACACACACACACACACACACACACAATCTTTAGGCAGACACTTTGACACTGCTTCACCATGAATATTGCATGTACAGTATCCTTAAAACACATACAGTTTACAGAGGATCACAACCTACAGATGCTTCCTGCTGGCGGAGCTTTGGGGAACTACACTGGCATGATTTGTACAACTGGCACTTCATAAAGCAATTACTAGTCAACATTTGTGGGAGCTGTATATTCTCAGGGAGAGAGCGACTGGCAGACGGGGCTAGAGGATGATGAAGGAGCAAAGGGCAAATCATTCTGGCTCAGTGTCTGTGTACAAACAGCATATGTGCGTGTGCACATTTATTCACATATCGTACGTATTTTGTGAGTTTCAGGCCATTGTGTATGTGTGTGTGTGTGCTTGTGCCTACTGGTCCAGGTCATTAGAGGCAGCTTGCTGTGCCCTGATTTGTGCATTCACAGTATGTGAACACAGCAAGACATCGATTAGTACTTTGTGTGGCATTTCACACAGGTCTCATCTCTCTACCTTCATTTCCTAGTGCCACTGGATCAACTGGATCAAATCTACAATATATAGTGTTTGTGTGTGCGTGCGATGGGGGTGAGGGTGCAAAGAGAGCGAGACAGAGAAGCAGTGACCTTCTCTGCTTTAGAATAGTGCTAAAAACCAGTTTGGAAGCCAACTAGCCGTGACGAGTGGTTAAAAGGATCCTCTATGCTGTTCTGTCAAGCATCTTTGTTCTGTCAACGATGTGCCCTGTGTTAAGAGACAAAAATGACACAGGCATTGATTACTGTAATAATTTAAATATGTATGAATCTATCTTTACTGTAGTAAAAGGCATGTGCAGGTATAAATTAAATAAGTGTATCTGTGCGTTCTAATATTTTTCTGTAACTTTTTGACAACAGATTTAACCAAAGAATCCCCTTCCTTCACACTACATCCTCTTTGTCTGTAGATTCTGACAAGAATAGGTGCTTACAATTAACGTAAAATTGAGGGTAGACTTGTGCCATGTCTTAATTTGTAAAACATGAACTCTACTCTAATGAATCATCCTGAAATCAACGATCAGTTATTATATGTGTTAAGGGATTGACCGCTAACATTGTCTAGTAAATCAAAAACAAAAGGGCAAAAAGCTCTGACTAAAAGACAACATTTTTTGTCAGTAACTACTAAAATGACAAAAAATACAGCAGCATTGTCTGATCTGCCACACCTGTGGAACAGGAGTACATAAGTACACTAATGTAAATCAAATAAAATCAAATGATTTCTAATCAAATCACCCTTTCCTAAGTTGACAAGTTGAATATTTCATATTATGAATCAAGAAAAAGAGATGCTTTAGCAAGACCACTTTGAAAATACAGGCACCAAAGTAGAAGCTCTATGTGTTGAAAGTGAATAGACATGTGATTATTGACGCACAAGTCAGAAAACCTGTGATCTTTGACACTAAACTGAGTCCACCTCTAATTTCCAATTAGCCTAAATGCATGAACACAGTTATAAAATGACCTGTAAACACCAGAACTCTGTCATTTTTGGACCTATGGGCCGTCACTTTGCATCAGGATTTTACATTGAAAAGACCTGTCAGAGGAATTGAAAAATCTGATTATGCGACTTCACAGACAAAAGGAGCACTAATCAGCGGGTAAAGTATAGTCCCACTAATCAGCACTGCAGTAGTTGTCCTCCCAAAATGTTGCCATGGATAGTATGTGACTTGAATGTCTCAAAAACAGACGGACAGCTGCTTCAGACTTGGCACAGTGATTATCAATGGAAATTTGAGTTTCTGTGGGAGCTTAACAGCGTAAAGGACATTGCATAACCTCTACATCAGTGGTTCTTAACCTGGGTTCGATCGAACCCTAGGGGTTCGGTGAGTCAGTCTCAGGGGTTCGACGGAGGTCAAGACACACAGTCGACTCATATGATTCGTGATGACACGCCCTGCTTGGCCATCACTGGCTGCAGGTGATCACGCTACATTGCTTGGCCAATCTGTGCTGCAGGGAATTTGGTGCGCTCATGTGACTGTCGTGATGGTACGTCGTGTGATTTCTTTCTTAATATTTTAATCCATACTATGTTGAACAAAAAAAGAAAGTGGTCGGACGAATATGTACAACATGGATTCACATGTATAACGGAACGTGATGGGAGTCAGCGTCCTATCTGCATGATTTGCAATGCCAAGTTAAGCAATTCTAGTCTAGCACCAGCAAAACTAAAGGAACACTTCCTTAAGCTGCATGGAGATGGGGAATACAAGAACACAAGTGATGTTAATGCACGGTTCATTTTGTACACCAGTAAAACATATAACTATGTCTTGAATTTGAAAAAAATCATATTTTATTTTTCAATAAAGAAGGGTTCGGTGAATGCGCATATGCAACTGGTGGGGTTCAGCACCTCCAACAAGGTTAAGAACCACTGCTCTAGAGATAGCATCTGAGAAAAAAAAAACCTTGCTCAGTCTTTGGCACTAAACTATAAGAACAACAAGAAGCCTGATGAATAGCTGATTCTTTGGTCAGGTGAGACTGCGGCTTTGATGATGTCCAGTATATCTGGGATGAACCTGGCCAGGACGATGTAATGAGGAAGCGTGAGTCTGATGAGGGCACCATGGATGTCGGTGGATGTACCAAAATCCTCTCTGCAGAAACTTGACAAAAAGAAATATTCTAGCATGACAACAATCCAAAGCACATGTTTAAAATCACACAAGAGTTTTCTCAAGTAGAAAAAAAGCGAGAACCATGACCGTGCCAAGGATGGTGGCTGACTTGAGTACAACAGAACACCTTTGGGGTATTTTAAAGACAAGGACAGAGCAGCACAAGCCCTCCAGCAAAAAGCAGCGGAGAATATTGTCTATGAAGAATGACAGAGTACCTCTCCAAACATTTGGTAACTTCCACACCAACAAAGATTGAGTCTGTCATTTAAAATACACTTGGACATATGACAAGTAACAGATTTTGATTTTAGCATTAAAGCTGAACTTATTTTTGTTGCCTTGAGTTTCTGCTGTAGCACCTGCATGTTTAATACAATAAATCTAAACTGTTAGTTTAGGGAACACCCTACTGCTCTACTTAGAAGTAATGAAATAGGTGACATCTATGCTTTATTTTTTTTGAATCATTTGACATTTAAGTGATATTGCACAGCGGTGTATTCACCACCGTTGTTTACTGTATGCTTAACTGTATAGCCAACTAAGGCCACTTACTTCAGCTTGCTAGTGCTAGAAAAACACCATCAGAACTGCTAATCAAACGAATAAATAGTTCCAGAAATCTTCTCCAACTCAACCTTCACATGGGCACTGTGATTGGTCAGATGTGTGAAGGTGAAACAGGAAGTAGGGTCTCAAACTTTCTTTTCGCATCTATTTCCGTCCCTCTTCACGAGTCCAACTCCATTATTAGTGATAGCACATCTTCTTTCTTTTGATGATGGCTAATTTTGCATTCTGCCTCTTGAGCGTGGCCACTGGAAACACCTATAAACACTTTTGCCTTTTGATGAGATTGGAGAACACGTCCTACAGATCACTTCTAGTCCAGCAGAGCCCAACATTTAGAGTCATGATCCACAGTTTCTGGTGTCTTTGTTAAATATTTTATACTGAAACCAGTTTTCATTCAGCAGGCTTTTGGCTCAGTTTTTACACAGGGAAAAGTCACCACATGCACCTGGGTCTTTACACCTTTCAGAGTAGACACTGTAATGTAAAATTACCATGCAACAAATGACAATAGCTTGTAGACACACAAGGTGTTGCGCACAGCACAGGAAAAGCAGGTACTTAGGTTGCTAAGAGGTGAGAGGAAATCAAGTGTGTCTGCTCGGTTAACATTCACTGCTCTATTTACATACACATCCAAAGTGAGTGGCCCTTAACACAGCAAGGTGCTCAAGAGGCTGCGGGAAGCACCGAGGGTGGAAAGCTGAAATCAGCACCACATGCACAAAAAGAAAATCTGGCTGAAACTACACAAGAAACAGAACATATCTTTTAATGAAGCAACCGTGGTCCTCGGTCATAATTTTCAAAGAAGCAGCCAAGATTAAAGTCAAAGAAGTCTCCCAATGGCTTCAAGTCTGCACTGCTTTGAAAAGTACCCCCAGTGTACAAAGCACACCCCCTCACCCTCCCAACCAACCACCCACCCACCCTCCCACCTCATCCTCCTCCTCCTTGTTTCAGCCACCACATCTTTCTCTCTTTCATGCTCTTCTTGCTCTGTTTCTCTTTCTTTTCTCCCCATTTTTTTCTTTCTTTTTTCAAATAACTGGAGCTGCACTTTAGCCACCAATTCTCGCCCCTGATCCCATCATTAAAAAAGCTCAGGCAGAACAAGGGCTTTTTACGTGTGTGTGTGTGCATGCGTGCATGCGTGTGTGTGCGTGTGTGTGTGTGTGTGTGTGTGTGTGTGTGCGTGTGTGTGTGTTTGTAAGAAAAAGAGAGAGAGACAGACAGAGGCAGGCTGACAGACAGAGGCCTGCCAAGCGACGTGGCGCTCACTCTTTAAGTGCAACAGACACCTCCTCTCCGACTACAGAACTAACACTATGCCACGCGCACGCACAATAGGATGAATAATTGATCGGCCTGGGGCTTCACGTGTTAAGAACAGAGGAGGCGTGCCAGTAGCGTTTTCACTTCAAATTTGTATTGTCTTTAGTCTCCGCCAGCCATCTACATTTCTAACACCTGCCTCAGTCAGATGTGCGCTGGTGCACTAGCCCTGGAACTATCTTTCATCTAGCACACACTGTTACTGGAAGAAGAGGAAAAAACACACACTTTCAAGAGATCATTATCTAGTAGGGAAACCAGGACACAAGTTCGATAGCTTCCCTCTTTCCCTCCGCCTCCACCGGCAGTAACCTTTGTTAGATCATTTCAGCACCTGCAACATTTTTCAAAACAGAAAAGGAGGCTTTGCACTTGTGAATGGTTTGCATCTCAAGAATAGAATAAAGTATAAACATCAGGTCTTCAATATACTATTACTGTACAAGTCAAAACAGCCCCTTATAGATCAGAAAAATACACTTCAAAAAGGTCTATGACACCTAAACTGTCAATGTCAGGCCATCTTTGAAATAGGTGCAAGTTAACCAGTTAATACTAGGAGTTGACACAAAAAGGTTTTTTATATTTATAAACTTATATTTAAGTTTATTTATTTTTAAATGATTAGAAATTCATATTGCAAAATCCATTTATTGTGCACAAAATACAAGGGGATAATCACACAAACATTTAGGATGGAGTAGAGTCTTAAACTTTTAATACATTTTCTGGCTGAAGTTAGTTAAAGCACACTGTCACTGTTTGTGGAAAGGTGTAGATCAGTGGTTCTTAACCTTGTTGGAGGTACTGAACCCCACCACTTTCATATGCGCATTCACTGAACCCTTCTTTATTGAAAAATAAAATATGATTTTTTTCAAATTCAAGACATAGTTATATGTTTTACTGGTGTACAAAATGAACCGTGCATTAACATCACTTGTGCTCTTGTATTCCCCATCTCCATGCAGCTTAAGGAAGTGTTCCTTTAGTTTTGCTGGTGCTAGACTACAATTGCTTAACTTGGCATTGCAAATCATGCAGAATGGACGCTGACTCCCATCACGTTCCGTTATACATGTGAATCCATGTTGTACATATTCGTCCGACCACTTTCTTTTTTTGTTCAACATAGTTAGTATGGATTAAAATATTAAGAAAGAAATCACACGACGTACCATCACGACAGTCACATGAGCGCACCAAATTCCCTGCAGCACAGATTGGCCAAGCAATGTAGCGTGATCACCTGCAGCCAGTGATGGCCAAGCAGGGCGTGTCATCACGAATCATATGAGTCGACTGTGTGTCTTGACCTCCGTCGAACCCCTGAGACTGACTCACCGAACCCCTAGGGTTCGATCGAACCCAGGTTAAGAACCACTGATGTAGAGTCACTGATTCTTTATGAGCTACATGTTATTATTGCATACTGTATATTAAAATAGGGTGCTCTTTGGCTCTTTGAGGGGAGAAAAAAACAAACTTTGTGCCTCTATTTGCCAGATCAAAGTATGTGTCTTGACTTTAAATAATGACACAATAAACCCTGGAAAAACATTGAATGTTATCTTGAGTTTAGGCAAGACTGGATATATCAAAAAATATCATACGTACACATATACAGCGTAAAAATCCTGATGTGGTTAGAAACAGAACAAATGAGCATCCCCCCGTGTTTAACATGTGAAGACAGTGACATGTTTACTACCTTTGTTCAGAACCGAGGGAAGTGAGTTTTTTAAAAAGTGAGAATAAGCTAACAACACAAGAGTTTGACTTTAATGCTTCCCTTCCACAGTTTTACACTCGCTCAGAACACAAAATAAACTCATCATCTGTAGTCCTTATGCATTACATAAAGCAATAAAAGCACTAAATCTACCAGCGAGGGGTGGTGTGGTATTTGAGCAAGTTGTCAATTCTCTATGACCCTATTGAACTCTTTTAAAGTCTGAACATATTTCTTTCATCTTTTTGTGTTTGATTTTCTTGTGTCTTGATATATTTAGATGGACAGGATCAAATATACTGTATCTGTGAGGCTTCAAAACTCCTGAGCTGGAGTTCATTCTATAATATAAATGATTGAGACTCTACACACTTAAGATATTGTTGTGTATCTGATAAAAGACTATACTAACCCTCAACATAAGCTCTAAAGAGAGAGCCTTCTAAATCTAATGTCTTATAAATGGTAATAGACTATGCTAATGCAATACTGTTGTTAGATATACTTACGTACTTTCTTGTACTGGTTAACCAGTCTAACTGTGTCCCCGTTTCCAGTCTTTATGCTAAATGGTCCAACAAAAACACCTCCAAGTCTCACCAATTAACACATTTCTTTTCAATTATCTGTAATCTATACTCAGAGTTTAAAGAAGAAGTTGTGAGATTATATCTTAGTGGAGCTGCACTCGAGTTTTGTTGGAACTAAAAGTGGTACCAATCTTCTAAACTAACATTCAGCAAGAAATCAAAAGAACATCTTCACCAAAATACTGAACTATTTCTTTAAGCTTAAGGTACATTGAAGAACATGAAGTTCTCTTGGAAAGTGTATAAGTTCCATCGCTGCCTCGACTCGCCTGCCAAGCTGTTCATAACTACGTAATGTCCTCATGCATTATAAAGACCTGGCTACGATTGAAAACAGCACAGTCAAAAACAAGAAGTGATCAAAGATCCTGAAGTTGACTGAAGAGGAACTGAGATGGCTTGACCTTAAACATACTTGGGGTCCCCGGTGGACGCCAGAGCCAACTCCCTCCTCGGTAAACAGTCCTGTAATATTAAACACAGAGGACGTCAAAGGGCTCTAATGTTTGCTCCTCTCGACTGTGGATTGGGATGTTTTGCCCAGGGTTGGGGTCCCACCATTATGACATCACTTAGGATCCTAGCAGAAGATTATCAAAGGAGCTGCAGTGATGTATCGTATTCATCAATGGAAAATATTCATCTGCATATACACCCTTGCCACCATGGAAGGGAAGCAGCTCCTTTTTTAAAGGCACCAATCCATTGGCAACACATGAAAAGTTACAAAACATCAAATAAAGCACTGGGAAAAGGAAATTAAAAATACAAAACACTGGGGTGAGATGGAAGACGTGTTAAAAGAGGAAGAAATTCTTTAAATGACTAATGATTGAGCAGTGCCTGATTAATCAGCGACGGCTTTCTTGGGTTGCTGTCCAACATTACTTTTGATTTAGCGTGCTGGGCGATCAATAGAAAGAGCTCGGGGTGGTGTTTCTAATTAAGGTAATTCATGGTGTGGCTGATATGAGTAAATTACAAATTGCTTTGCACATGTAGATACACAGTATATGCAACTCTCATCAAGTTGGATAAATTTGTTGTGTTTTTTTATGTTTCCTGTATCCAGAAATAAGTATTTGGGTAGTACGTGTAGATTATTAATCTAGTGAAGGATTGTGGCTCACCAGACTTCACACATGCACAGAAATACAAGAAATACAAGATGCAGTGCAAAGTCTTGATGCCTGTTTGTTTTTGTTACATGTGAACTGAGCTAGGCTAAGTGTCTAGCCCGTTTCCAGTCTTTATGCTAAGCTAAGCTAACTGATTTAGGTTAAGCATTTTTCCAAAACTGTCTGACAATTCCTTTAAGCTTTAACACACATAAACCTCACACACAAAGAGGAGGTATGAGTGTGTCGGGGTGTCAACGTCCCATCCTGTAGGTCTGGGACATCGCTGTTGAAAAGCCTGTCTTTATTGGCAGCTCTCCCAAAGGCGAGATTTAATGGAAACGGTGAACGCTGAAACCTACTGAGGATCAAAGAGGCTTGACAGCAGGTGGATCATTCTTCACCAGAGAAACAAAACCTCATGACTCGGAGAGGATGGGCTGGCTTTAGGTGATTCATCTGTTGTTTGTGTTTCCTACATCATACCACACATGGAGTTTGATGAATTGACTTTGGAAGAAGTTTCGTCTAATAACTGCACTGAGATTGGCAGCTACTTGGTGGCAAAGCTACATGTGTAATGTCCTGATTTTCTGGTTTCCAATACAGAATTTGAATGGCAACCATTTGATTCAGTGTGGCTTCAAAATAAAGGTGCAGGAGAGTCTGGAGTCGTGTTCAGCGTGAGCACTCTGGCTGGTTGTGTGATTTATGATCTTTATTGTTTAAGTGAGAAGACAGCTGCATTCAACATCTGTAAGATAAGGCATTAAACACCAGCACCAGCAACTCACTAATTCAAAGCAGCTCTGTTTGTCCACTGCCACTCCGCAACAAAACGACACCAATTGAATAACTGCAAATCTTGCTGTTTAGTGTATAATCGGGAGGCATTTTGTGTTACCGCAAGCCTCCGAGCCACTATTAAACCCGGAGACTTCACTGCGATGGGGCTGCGATGTAGCGCGACGCTTCAAAAACAAGGTGCCACATTCTCAAACACAGAGGAAGGTTAAGTGGCAAAGAATGGCAGGAAACGACATTTCAGAACACTGCTGTTGTGCTGTGTGCTTATGCCAGCAGAAATGGCTTAAATACACCCCCATGAATATGCGATTTCTGTATGAAGAGTTTGACAACAAAGGGCCCTCCGCATCGTTTTTGATGAGGCTAGATTGTCTGTGTTTGTGTGTGTATGCATGTGTGTGTAGAAATCGGCAGATTTTTACCATTGTGTCCTACTTACATCTCTGATTATGTCCAATTAAGGAAGTGGAGGAAAATGGATGGTGTTTAGAACAGCTGATTTGTTTTGTTTACATGATACAAAGGTTCTGTCAGAAAATTTGTTGCATCATAATTAAGAAAAAAAAAATTCTGTTGTCCCTGTAGGTAGAATAGAGTAACCTCCACACAAAAAAATGTCAATTACATTTTATTTCTGTATTGATTTTGGCTTTCAGTGGTTTAAACTGATAAGTGCTATAATAGTAATGTCAAATGTCATACAAAAATATATAATTACGTATACATATCATGTCTAGATGTCATTTTGTAGGCCAGAAAACATTAAGGAGAAGCTTGTGACACACATTTGCCAATCAAGACCAACACTATGGTGTAATTCCTTTTAAATGGGTATACGAGTCTCGATGGGTGGCTTTATTCACAGTTTAAAACTATTTATCAGAGCTTTAAAGATAAATTAAGAACAATTAATAAAACATTTTTGCAGAGTTGAGACGTTCGGGCAGATGTTTGAGCATCTCAACAAAAATCCATTTATTAACAACTTTAATAACAACTGCAGACTCTTCGTCAGTTTCTTAACGACTTTCTTAACGACGCCACTGTTAATGGCTCAAAAAGCCTGCAAGTGCAACCTGGCAACTCAAAAGCTGTTCTTATTAATGTTTGATCTGTAAACCAGTAGCTTGATAACATTAATAAACCAATTAGTTAGAAGCTAGGAATGCTTTTAAAAAAAAAAACACACAACATTCTTCTTCTTACTATTATTATTATTTTACATATTTTAACCATAAATCTACGAACAGTAAACTTTAAAAATTCATAGTTGAAATATTAACACTCCACACATTCATAAACAATGTATTTATTATCTAAAGCAGTTTTCTGTTGAACTATGCAAAATATTAAAAGATGATCTATTCTTATGTTGTACTATGCTCTTTATTTTATTCTATAGCTCATCTTTTTTTTTTTTTTACATATATATGTATATACTTCCTACACATGTCTGACTTTATATATAGGCTTTTAACCAGATTTTTAATGTTCCACATGGCATAAATGGCAATCAACCTTCAAGCCAAATTGCATTGTGTTAGTCACTTATTCAAGATAGTTGAAAGAGCCAATGAGTGATGACATGTTGGGCCACCGTGACTGATGTGGTCAATTTAACTAAAGCAGTGACATGATGAGGGATGAGGCTGACCCATGAGGATACGAAAGAAACCGGTGTCATGAATTTTCTACTCCAGCCCAAGGTAGTCCTACTGGAATACGACTCTAATGTGCTACATACTGCAAAAAAGGGAATGTTTTAAGATGATCACATTTCAAACTTTTATGCAGACAATGATGACATTCTTGCAGAAGAAAGTACACTTATATAAACTTTAGCAATTTTATCATGCCAAGCTTCATAAAGTTGATTGATAATATCATTCTTTGGTATTATTTCCACAAAAAACATTTTTTTCCCACATTATCCGACTCAGATTATTCCACAAAATCTCCCTGTGCCTCTCCTTGAACTTTATTTCTACATTCATACTCCGCTTTTACTTAAATTTTACAGTTCACATCCTCTGCAAAGCCCTGGTAAAATAGCTCCCCTTATGACTTAAGCAGAATTGACAATTAGCCTGCTAGCTGGAGCAGAGGTCTCTGCAGTGGGTCCCTGATGGTACTGTACGGCAGATGAAGAGATTGAACCACCACCATCAGTGGTTGCCTGGCTCAGATTGGCTGCTGTAATTGGTACCCACTCTGTAACACTCACATTCCATCACACTTTATTAACGCCCGTCATCCAGTCAAAAGCTAATCTTTTATTCTGTTTTCCAATTATTGTAAAGTGGCGGGCTTTAAATGAGGAGGAGGAGATAATGAAATTAACTTCCTAACTTAGAGCAATTCTCTATGGCACAATGATCAGATATTCTCTTAGTCTGGGAAATGTATGCTAATTTTATGCATCTATCATTAGTTATTACCATTGCAGCAACATAAAACACAGTTTTCTTGAACAATTAGACTTAAAATGGTGCATTTTAATCAGTCAGGGGAGGCGTGCTTGCATATTAAAACTGCTGTAATTGAAGAGTCTGAACTTTTGACATTTCTTGAAGTGGGTGGTTGACAGCAGTGACAGTTTGTTTACATCCTGCTGTGTTCAGTTTCAAAGATTCTTTCGTAATACCTGAGTGCAACCGTGGGGAATACTCCAGGACTTTTTTTTCTTGTGTGCTTGTCTATTGCTGCTACATCAACATAATCTTTTCTTGCCATGAGTTAAATATCACATTTTGAGCAATTTGTTTGATTTTTTTTCTTGTTTTTTTTCTTGATTGTCACTTTATTTATGAAACAAATATGCTGAAACCTTATGTCAGACTGGAAATCATTTACAGTCTCAAAGTGATAATTGAGACATCTGACAAAGTCATTAAAGCAACAGAATCAGGGGGAGATGAACTAAGTAGGGTTTTAAATTAACTTAATGCAAGACAAAATGTGTTTTATGACTATGTTGCTGTACATTCCCCTGCACCAGAAATTTAAAATTTGATAAGTTATTAATGAGAAACTATAGCCGAGGTTTATTAATTGATTAGTTGACTGACATAAGAGTAATATTAAATTATCTTGCTAAACAATTATTAGCATCAAACATCCATATCTGTTTTTGGCCTTATAAACTGAAAACTTTCTGACACTTTAGGATTTAGAAAACTATAATAATCACTGCTCACATAAAGAAAATAGTGTATTTGATAGGTCAAGAGAGTAATTGCATTCACAGATGCATTAATTGATAATGAAAATGGATTGCTAGTTGCAGAACTTGCTCAGTTTTCCTCACATGGATCACACTGAGGCACCAGATAGAAAGCAGACAACATTTTTTGGAATAGTTGTAGCATCTCTGTTTCACAGCAGCATCATTTGACTTTCCTTAACTAATAAATCTAAAGCTCAATAAGCACCCCCCTCTTCCTCCGTCTCTTCCCTGCTACAGGCCCACAGCTCCGTAGCCCCCCAGACGAGCTCCCATCCCCACCCGCCTCATCACTCATCCTGGGCGTTCCTCTCCCCAAACGGGACCCCCTGATGCCCAGTAATGGCTGTTTGATGACCCTCATAAAAGGAGTCAATGTATCGACGAAGCCCTTTGAGGACAGGCCTAATTCAAATGAGGATCAATTCAGCCAATTCATAAGAGAAGGATGGCGAGGAGGTGTTTGTGTGTGTGTGTGTGTGGGAGGGATCAGGACTTCAAAACATAACATTACATTTGTGACCTCGCAGCTCTCCGTGCTCACGTTGACATACACAATTTGTTTTAATGATAGTCTGTCGTGTTGTTATTAAATAATTGAATCCCTCTCAGATCAGATTACCGGTTAAAGGACTGCACATTAGATTATGCGTGTCACTACTGTCTGTCACGCATCGTGCTTGGTGTCATCGATTTTTATGAGTGGTCCACATGCATATATGGCTGATCTGCTGTAGGCATTAGGAAGCCCCAAAAAAGAAAAAAAAAATAGCAAAAATTATTCATTCTGCTGTGAAATGAATTCAAATAAATACAGCGCTGACAGATAATTATATCTATCAAACTGGAAGAACAATCATTTAGTGCATTCAGCTACAGATAAATGAAAAGAGGAAGGCCTCGCCAGACAGGAGCAGCTGGGATTCAAGAAGAAGAAGTAGAAAATGCCTTAGAAATAAAAAAAACAAAAACAAAGCAACTCTGCAGACAAATGAGGCACATATGTATATTTTACATTTAACCGCATTAAATTTCAAACTTAAAACTGAAACCCACACGACAGCCAAGATTAATTCATTTTCTTGAGTCAAAGAGGGCTGTGAACTCGAACAGACAGTAGCTCTAATCAGGTGTATCGCTGAGGTGATCCTCCAGATATTGCTCTCAGAATAATCAGTGTCTGGGTGAAGCCCTGCTGCCCTGGCCTCTGCTTACCTAATGAGACCCCATGCCCGTGGTTTCTCAGCGTGCTTCGGCTCACCAGCCCACTCCTGCTCCACCCAGGGAAAAGAAGAAGAAGACGAAGAGGAGGAGCAGGAGGAGGGGGGGCGATGAATCCGAGTGAAGCCACCCCCTCCTCCCTCCCTTCTTCCTGTATCATTTGCATGTGCAGAATCAGGAATGATATCCACAGAGAGGCAGTCAGGAGGGAGAGCTGGAGAACAAAAAAAGAAAAAAGAAAGAGGTGTGCTCCCTGACCACAAAAACCTATGGGACAGGGTCAGCTTTTCTCGCTTCATCTGCAGGAAAAATCAATAGAAATTAGAAAAATTCCCATCTTGAGGATGGAGGTGGCGGGCAGGTGACGTAATAGGAAAGACCATAAAAAAACAAAAACAAGATAGGCAACAGAGAAAAAGCTGAGAGGTAGGGGCGGAGGGAATAAGGGAAGATGGGAGTTTTTTTTGAATGGAATCCAATGGCAGGTCCTGATGGTGAGGAGAGGAGAGAGTGGAGAGCCCCAGTGTCTGCAGCTCCAAAAGAGGATGTGATAAGACTGCATGGCTAATGAAGCAGCGCTCCTCTCTGACTCCACAGAGAACCCAGCCTTTTCTTATTCGCATTCATCATTAATTCAGCAACGTTGATAATTTCATTAGTTTTTTTTCCCCCGCGCATTTTCCAGGGCCTTTATCAATAAATGATGGGCAATGGACCAGGGGCTGCCCCTGCTTAGCTAAACACACGCTTCTCTCTCCATTTCTTCCTCCCTTTCCCTCCTCTTTCATAACAGCAAATGTGTATTAGTATGATAAAAATAGTATGGACCAAAAAAAAGAAAAAAATGTGGACCTTACCAAGTCTCAAGTTGAGTTAAACTGAGTTAAGAATTCCACTTAACCCACCCAGACATGCCACAGTCGCACAGGTACACAGGTAGGGCTGCATTACATTCAGCTGCTTCAGTTTAAGTGCAGTTTGGTCACTTCTGGTGTGTTCGTTTTAACTTACTGTCACAAAATCATGTAATGTAAATACCCGTGCTTGTCCTACAGCAGGAAACACTTTTCATTTTCATCTATTTTCCATATTGTTTATATGACATTATATTTGACACTATTTTACATTCATAATGCTAACTTCTTTCTTCTCGTGAGTCCTATTGTGATTCTTCTTTAAAGAAAGTTTGGACAGTATTTGCAGTAATTTCAGCAGCTTTTTCAGGACTCCTACAATTTATTACTGTAGTTTGTTTGTACTTTTCCCAGTTAGCTTAGCATGGTAAGAACATAGCGTGAATGCCAAAGGCATTTTACTTATTTTTATTGTTAACTGGTTATGTGTCTTTATTCTTATTCATTTACTTTATATATTATGTCATTTACCAACTTTTTCTTAAAGCAATGAAAATGTTCATGTAGCTGATGATCAAATATAGGCTTTTCCACTTTTATTCTGTTTCTATTATTACTCTGCAAAGGAGGTGGAGTTATGTGATGATCAGCGTTTGTTTGTCTGTCTTTTAGCAACATTACTCAAAAACGGATTAACAGATTTGGATGAAATTTTCAGGCAAGGTCAGGTGATTAGATTTTGGCAGTGATGAGGCTTATAGTCTGGATCCATGATATTTCAAAAATGATACAACAACTAAGCAGCCTTGGCGGAGTACTGCGCTCTCTGAGTGCTCTGAGTTGTTTAGACAACGCTAAAGATTTCTCTGACTTTACTTGCACAAACCAAATAAATTTTAGTTCATTTTTATGCTGATTTCATTCAGTCTTCCTGCAAAACTAAAATCAGATGAGCTTTTACATGATACCCAGAAAATCTTGCAACAGCTTTTGCATCTCTGAGATCAAAGATATTCTTTACAGGTTTATGCTGGTCAAGGCAGCCACATCTTTAAATGTGCAACATAGAAGTTCGCAGTCACACAGGAAGAAAAACAAATGGCACAGTTACATACACCTGATTTCACTAAACAGGGCCAGATTGTCTTAATGCAGGGTTTCAAGTTTGCGTGTTTTGAACCCATTCACTTATTTATCTTCTAAATAGAAAAAAATATACATTTAAAAGGAAAAAAAATCTATTAACACTAAGGCTTGGAATATATTCACCTATTGCATATATCTGACTAAAATAGAAAAAAGGGAGTGTTCTGAGACCAGTCGTCCTGGGATCTAACATATGGCATATGCAGTGACACGGGGGGCATCTCAGGTAAATAAACCAATATCTGGCACACGACAGTAGAGTCTGCCTTGGCAGCGCTGTGGTGACACAGGGAGCTTGGCCGGGGTTTGCACTCACACAGACGCAGACACATTGAAAACACACACACACAGCTAGATTGGGGGCTCTGAGGAGCTGGATCCAGGGATTACTCTAACCACATTTATTTATTAACTCTCAATTAAGTATGGGTGTCCCAGGGCTTAGAGTGGCTTAGTGAGCAAGTGGGACCCCAAGCACGTTTTGATGACAGTCAAGGCCCCTGATCTCAGTTCACTCCATTTTACTGATTAAATATAAGCTTTTCATCTGTGGATACAATGCTATTAATTAAATCATTAGATGAGTGATTCACTTATGAGCAAAGGGAGCAGTGAAAAGAGAGACTCGCACGAGAAGCTCACTGCAATAACTACTGAAATATTCATTAATGAAAAAAAAAAGATTGCCTAAATTCATTGACAAGGATTACATGTGTAGAGACCCTCTCTCTTCCTTCAGTGGGCCAGCCCCCTTCAGCATGGGCACATAGTCCCTTTTTGATCACTAGATAAAGAGATCGAACAAGCACAGGAATCACACACACTACTATAATGGGCGGGCGCTGCTGCACGCATGCACGCACACACACACACACACACACACACACACACACACACACACACACACACACACACACACACACACACACGTGCACACACACACACGTGCACACACACAAAGTTACAATGAGCCTATTAAGAATGTTGCATTTTAAACAGTTCTTTAATGAAATATGACCACGGAGTTGTAATAGCTTGCTCGGGGGAAGTAGGATCACTGTAAATGAAGAGGGTAAAAAACAGAACTGTGTTTTTCTGTTTCCCTGCTGAATTACAAACAAACATGATGCAAAATGTCCGCATTTGTAGTGCATCCCTCAGCTGATTAAAGGCCCATTAACACAAAAGCAGTGCTTGGGAGAAACGCATCTGTAATCTGTGTATTTCAAGAGAAGGATGCAACTCAGAGCAAGGCCAGGGTGGGGGAGCACTGGAAGATGGTTGATTGTTTTGTCAAAAGAGCATTTAGTTGGAAAAAAAATTGGAAAATAGTTTTAAGTAGATACGGTAAAGACGAAATTTCAAATAGCAATTTGCAAAAAGCCAGTGACAAACACTGGGAAAGTTTGTCTTTGCATCTTCAGTGTCATTTTCAGATTGTTTTATAATAATTACCTGACGTTTTTAAGTTGCTTATGCTATATTAAGTTGTCAAATGAAATCAAAAAGTTCAAAAATCAGCAGTTATTTATGTAGCTTTACTCAACAAATGCTGCATGAATGAATGTTTTAATGTTCACAATGGTTAAAATATCTATGTGTAAGGTAAAAAGGACTACTCATCATGATGATCCCAGAGAATATTCACAGTTCCTTCATTTCTTAATATATTTCAGATCATTGTTTTGCTTTTATGTAATGCGACTTTGGTGGTTTTGTTGAGGCTTACTCGATTTATTATTTCCACCTATAGCAGGAGGCTTCTTCAAAAAAACTAAACAAAAATTCTATAAAGTCACTGTCCACTACCTGCAGTAAAAGCAACACAGAGAGCTGAAACATAATTTAGCACTTTAGCAACTAAAGAGAGAGAGATTTCCCCAAATCAGAGCCCGTCACCTGTATTTGCAGCTTACATAGGGCTCCATGAATTCTACAAATCCCTCGCCTCCCTTTTATGTCAAAGCAGATGTCAGTCTTTACAGCTTCTATGAGGCGATGAAGTGGAACTGTCTTTCTGGTCACTACAAGAGAGAAGCAAAACACAGCGAGAGTGAACGACAATCAGGTAAACTTGTGCTCTCTCCTCTCCAAGTTTGAGCAGCAAATACCAGTAACGTTTAGTTGATGTGCTAGCTCATAGTGCATTGCTCTCCGGTCTGTCAGTTTCACTAACATGGCTGGGCAGCGCATCTCTCAGTCTGTCTGAGTCTTCTTTACTTGCTGTCCACTTCCAGGGCTGCGTTCTGGGACTCTGTGTCAGAGATACGACTATTTATTAAGCTTGATACGGGTTCATAAAAATGCAGGTTGGAAAAGATAATTGCTCTGGAGACGTGGTTATGTGCACACAAAATGAAACTTCAGCTTTTCAGCAACAACTTGTGTGCCGATCAGTCCAGACAATATAATGGCACATTTTACAAGATTATGTAGTCTCTTAGTCTAGAACAACGATTTGTATTAGCTGTCAGTTAAATGTTGACTTTTCAGTTTGTTAGGAGTTCTGGGCAATATAGATGTATCAATGATACAAGAAAACAATATAAGGAGGAAATCTGGGAACACTGGAATGGACCTGATGCAGCTGATAATAACATTACATGTTATCTAGTTATTCTTACACTGACAGATTGTCATTTGCACTACTGTATATATACATAATCTTTTCTAGATTTGTAAATATCTATATATGTGTATATAATTTTTTCAATAGTTATTTTATCATTCTCTTTTCCTTATTACTCTGCCAAGGAACAGCAGAGTTATGTGCTGATCAGCGTGCGTTTGTCCGTCTGTTTGTCTGTCTGTTCGCAACATAAAATTATAAATTATACATTAGATCATCTAGTTTTGTCCCATGTGTCTGCCATATTTCTATTGCATTTTTGAATCACTAAGTTGATGGAGTATACCGAGGAGAAAAAAAAAAGGTGTTTGCAGAAGGCAGCAGTGGAGGATGATAGCCACAGACAGCTACAGCGCTCTGTGAGGTGTGATATGAAACAAAGCTGCAGGTTCTCCTTTACAGTGACACACCTCCTTCACCTCTCGCTGACACTGAGAGCACAGGAGCTGCAGACGAGTTGGCTGTGATAGATGGACAGTGAGAGCGAAGGAGATACGGGGGAGGCAACGGAAAAATTGGGAGAAAAGAAAGAGATAAATTAAAGAGAGAGACCTGTCTTTCAGGAGCCGATGTTCTGGGAGGCCTGACGGACGAGGTGAGTGCTGTCGAGCAGATAGAGGCAGATGAGCGAGCAGGTGGAGTACAGCGAGACAGAACAGGTCAGAGCTTCAATGCTGCCACCCAGGAAGCTAAAGGCCAAACAGTCAGCATGGCAGGGACCACAGCTGTGTGATGCTATAAAAGCTGTGCTGCTGAAAAGATACTGACAATACATTGTACTTCTCTGTGCTGGCAGCAAACAATGTTGTAGTTCATGTGGTAAAACTGGGGAAAACTCGGTGAAACATGTATAGATCAGGCTGAAACTTAATCCAAGTGTCCTCCAAAAAGTAAAATGGTTCCTAATAAAATTGTAATTTCCTTAACAAATTACCTGTAAAACAACAATTTAAATCTACAGCCACAACTACAGACGTTAATATACTCACACATGGTGATATTCAGCAGTGGTAAAGTTAAACATCAAATGCAATTGAGCCTGACTGGTTATAAACTGCTTAGGAAGCACCAATTTTGACCTGATGACGAGGCGAAACAGCAAATTAAGAGATTACTCAAGTTTTCTACAGTAAATCCTCATGTTAATCATGTCATTCCATACTACACTTTGGTGGTTTGGTTTACACTTGGTGGTTAATTTTATTACCTCTATTCCACCTATAGCAGGTGGCTTCTTCAAAAAACTAAACAAAAACTCTATAAACTCACTGTACACTTCCTGCAGTAAAAGCACCACAGAGAGCTAAAACGTAAGTTTGCATTTTAGCAGCTCAAGAGAGAGACAGAGATTTCCCAAAACCAGAGCTAACCTGCCGTAAGTAACTTACATGAGGCCCCACCAGCCCTGAGTAGAGGATTGTGATAGTTCACCTAAAACAGGGATGTCAAACATGTGGCCCACGGGCCAAAACCAGCCTGCCAGAGGGTCCAATCCTGCCCACAGGACGACTTTGTAAAGTGAAAAGATTACAGAGAAGACATTAACTGCAAACTGTAAATTTAAAATAATTTCTAGACCATGACAAGTTATTTTGATAATAAAGTAAAATACTAGATTGTTCATTGTTCTTTTGTCATTTTGTGTCTCTTTTTTGTAATATTTTATCTTGTTTTTGTCTGATTTTTGTCTTTTTTTGTCTGACTTTTGTTGTTTGTCTCATGTTTTTGTCATTTTGTGTTTCCTTTTTGTATCACTTGTGTTTTTTGTCTTATTTTTGACATTTTGTGTTTTGTTTTATTCATTGTTTTGTGCTATTTTTGTTGTTTTTTGTCTATTTGTTTGTCATTTTGTTCCGTTTTTTTGTCATTTATTGTCTCATTTATGTCCATTTTTTGTCGATGTAACTTTTTTGTCTGACATTTTGTCTGTTTATTTTGTCTCATTTTTGCCAATTTGTCTCATTTTTGTCATTTTGTGTCTCATTTTTGTCATTTTGGAATATTTTGTCTTTTTTGTTGGTTTTTTTTTTGGTCCTTTTTTGTCAGATTTTTGTTGTTTTGATCCATCCATCCATCCATCCATCCATCCATTATCTATACACCACTTAATCCTCACTAGGGTCATGGGGGGCTGGAGTCTATCCCAGCTGACTCAGGTGAAGGCAGGGGACACCCTAGACAGGTCACCAGTCTGTCACAGGGCTACATATAGAGACAAACAATCACTCTCACATTCACACCTACGGGCAATTTAGAGTTACCAATTAACCTCAGCATATTTTTGGACTGTGGGAGGAAGCCGGAGTACCCGGAGAAAACCCACGCATGCACAGGGAGAACATGCAAACTCCATGCAGAAAGATCCCGGGAAAGCCGGGACGCGAACCAGGGATCTTCTCGCTGCAAGGCGAAAGTGCTAACCACTACGCCACTGTGCAGCCCTGTCATTTTGATCAAAAAGTAAAATCCTACATCATTCAGTTCCAGGTACCTGTGACGAAATGTTTTGTGCCTTTGTAGATACACTGTGATCTGTAAGTTGTAATGTGTAAATGACAAATTGAAGCATAATATTGTTGAAATTAAACTTATTTTTCTTGGGAAATTTCAGGTTGTTCATAATATTTTGGAAAAAGATAATTCCTTAAATGTGAACACTTTCAGAACATAGCTTTTTGCACTGAAACAAATGAAAAAATCAGATTTGTCATTATTATTATTGCTGTGATTTTACTGGTCTGACCCACTTGAGTTCACACTGGGCTGAATGTGGCCCCTGAACTTAAATGAGTTTGACACCCCTGACCTAAAACTACAGAAGCCAACTTTTGGGTCAGCTCATTTGACGGATGTAACATGCACGCACCATTTACACAGCTTCGTCCTCGTCTTCTGTTTTCTTTGTGCGACCATTTACAAAATCCATTTTGCTACAGGAAACAACAATAACAACCTCCAGCCTAGCAACATACCACACTGACAATTCTAAGTTTTGCAGAGTTGATTTGGATTACGCACTTAGCCAGCACCGTGATTACCCATTTTACTGACAGCGCTTGTCTCTCTGTTTCCAGGTGGTCTATTAATACAATTCCTCTATTTTGAGGGAACACCAAAGCTGCATTCCTTGCGTAGCCCCGCTCACCACTGATTGGTTGATAAAAAAAAATACAAACAAGCCAAAGCATGCTTCATCCTATTTCAGCCAGATAGTACAATGCATCCAGAACATTGCATACGACAAAATGGGCTAAGTGTTGAACCTGACACTACAGGCCAAGCATTAAGTAAATCAGAGAACAAGAAAGGAAGGTGTATAAATGATAAAATCTATTATCCACTGTGCAAATCATAAAATCGCCATCCTATTCATCCAAACAGGGTCTAATCATATATACCATTAATACCGATTGCACATGAGCCCAATGAACCAAGGGGGAAAATCACTGCAAGCTAAAAACGCCACTGCATATCAGTTCACTTGGGACTATAGCCATCACACATAAGTCGGGTCTCAGTGTACCTGGGGGTTAAGGCTAATAATTACTCACCGTGGATCAAAAACAGTGAAGAAAGAATCACCAACACCAATGGGCTTCATCCTAAAGGGATCACGCATGTCTTGAGAAAACTTCATTGCAGTAGTGGAGGACATTTCAGACTGGACCAAAGTGGTGGACCAATCAATGCTACCATTTCTCGAGTCACTCTGGACCTCATTGTCACCAGTTTCATTGGGACTACATACCACCAAAGAAATAGTGCGTCTGAAAATAGATAGATAAATAGAATAAAATATCTAGAGTTCTGGAAATAAATGCTGCAGTGGAATCTGATTTCAATGTCACTTTTCAATCGATCTGATTTGGTATGGAGGTTAGGATTCCTGCTTTTCATTGCGGGTTCAAATACTTGAATGGAAACTACATTTGTAGACCCCCATTAAAATGTGATGGAGCATCTGAAGTTCAGTTCTGAAAACAAACCAGTGCTTCTTAAATCACACATTAAGAGTTGCATTAATCTCACACCGTGAATCCAAATATATTCATCTCTAGATCTTTGAAAGATTTAAAGTATTTAAATTACACATCAGTTAATATAGACACAAAACAAACAACAATTAGGTTCAACATCAAGACTGAAGGACAGATGATAAAGTGATTGCACAGCGCTACGTACTATAACACAAATCTACAAACGACAATACTGTAGAAACTAATGTCTGGTTCATGGCTGCAAGGAAAACCAATGGCAGGGGTACAAAAGCAGATGAGAAGGATGCTCCTCCTGCCTAGATAGAGTTGTGTGGTTTGAGCATCTGCCAGTTCACCACCCATAGGGGAGTGTCAGTGGGCTCTTCAAACACACTGTGTGGGTCCTCCTCCTTTTGATGCTCCTGGAGAGGGAGAGGACAGGGGGAACAGGAGACACTCCTCCACACACCTGCTGAGCTCTACCGTACCAGGTGGAGGGAAAAAATGTAGGAAATGAAGGACTGAAACATAAAAAGTACTGAGGAAATAGAACTTTACAGAATCAGCTGGTAATTTCTTGGTGTAAATATGAACCAGAATGATCAAGCTTCCAGACTGTATAAAGGGACAACAGGAGAATGAATGAAATGGACACTATCTAAATCAGGGGTGGCAAACATAAGGCCCACGGGCCAAAACCAGCCCGCCAGAGGGTCCAATCTTGCCCACACGATGACTTTGCAAAGTGTAAAAATGACAGAGAAGGCATTAACTGCAATTTTCAATAAACGTAACTTCCATTTTAACTACTATTTATTTTTTATCACTGCCTGTGACTTAATGTTTTGTGCCTTTGTAGAAACACTGTGATCTGTAAGTTGTAATGCACAAATAATAAACTGAGGCATAATATTGTTGAAATTGCACTTAATTCTCTTCAGAAATTTCAGGTTGTCCATAATGTTTTGTCAAAAGATAGTTCATCAAATGTGAACATTTTCAGAATGCACTTTTTTGCACCATAACAAAGAGAAAATTTTTAAACTGTGTTAATTTATAGGTTATTATGTTGTGATTTTACTGGTCCGCCCCACTTGAGATCAAATTAGGCTGTATGTGGCCCCTGAACTGAAATGAGTTTGACACCACTGGTCTAAATGGATCCGGTAACATGTATTGCATTGGTGGAAATAGTGGCTGGAATTTCTGGACTTGTGTCAACCCTGACACCTTGTTAGGTGACTGTGACTTTTTCACATAGAGTGAAATATGCCACACAAAATTAGGAAGGCCACCATTATTCTAAATAGCGAAAAACATCCATTATACCTCTCCAGACTCCAATGGGACTCACCAAAAATCATTTTTAATTTCCTACAAATCTACTGATCTCAATTTCAACTCTAAGCATCCTTTAAAATCTGCAACATACAAAAGGATCCTTTTGCTTTTTGTACTTTCTCATATTGCCAATAACAGCACACACACACACACACACACACACACACACACACACACACACACACACACACACACACACACACACACACACACACACGTACAGCAGGATCAGAGGGAAAGCATCACAGGAAGGGAGCAGTGAGGGGGGATGAAATGCCTTCTATAACCTGAAGTTTTCTCTGTGTTTTATTGGCTGCTGAAAACAAACCCATACTCAGCAGTTTTAGATCTAGGAGGTATCTTCTGGATAGGTTTAAGGCAAAACCTGCACTCTGACTGTGTGTGTATAGATGTGTGGAGGATGGTGGGTGTTAATCTCTGGCTTTACTCAGAATTCAGAGCATTACTGACACCAGACAACACACAGAGATACATAATCATATTTGGGCCATTGTTGTTTAAAAAAATCACTCCTCAAGGGACTTGTTTTTTGGGTAAATGACAGAGTGATTGTGAAATAAAACCATAAATAAATGAATGGCTTTTGTGTGGTTTTCAGTGAGCATCTGGTATCAAACACTCACACCTTGTGGATGAAAGCCATGACAGAAAAATTACAGCAGCAATCAGTTAAACCCTGTACAAGAGGAAAAGCTGTTTCTTACCGGTCTCCAATGGCTACCGTTTGACTGACAAGAGTAGGTGAGAGGTAAACTATGGAGACCAGCAGTCAAATGGACAATGCCAGTCTTGCTCGTGCTGACGTACAGATAAAAACATCTTACGCTGTCTGATCTTCAAAGACAGAAGACTGAGGAGCAGTCATGTTGAAATGGTTCACAAGTGTTTCTAAATTATTGAAGAGCTCTGGGTCTTTGGATGACGTGATAACTAACCAATAGGCTTAATAATCCACGGATGAAAACTTATCTTTGACTTAAAAGAATATTCAGAACACAACGGTTTAATTTTTGCAATTATCAAAAATCAAATTAGGATAACGTTATTTCTTTTACTGACAAATCAAAGATAAGATGGTTTTACCTTAGCTGACATGTTTCAACTGCAACTGCAATCTTCTTCAGAGCGTCATCTGGCGTGTGCTGACGTGTCCTTTTTATCATGTGACCAGTCTGACAGATCTGTCAGAATCTGTCAGATAGGCCACGCCCCCCCGCCGTCCGGTGGTCTCTGGAGGATGGAGTCCCAGGTATTAGAGGGTGTAGCTTCTCGTCCCGGTTCATGGAGCAGCTCGCCTGCTTCCTGATCTCGATGGCCTCCTTGATCCATCGTTAATGCTTGTTTGTTTGTTGGTGTTAAAATCCTCCCCCTGTCCCAGTCCATGATATGATTATTTCTTTTGCAGTGATCCCTGATGGCTGATTTTTTGTTTTCTTGTTCGGCTTTTTCTTTTTGTGTTCTTGTGAGTTGTCCAGTTTCACATTCTGTCTGGTGTTCTTTTCGTCTTGTGCTGAATGTTCTGCCTGTTTCTCTAATGTATGTTTTCTCGCAAGATTTGCACGGAATTTCATAAATGATGTTGCATTTCTTGTCTGGTTCTATTTTGTCTTTAGGATGGACTAATAGCTGCCAGAGTTTTGTATGTGGTTTTACTGCTGTATTGATGTTGTGTTTTTTCATTATGCGCTGTATGGGTTCTGTTATCCCACGGATATATGGGATGGTGATTATGTCACCGGACAGCGGGGGGCGTGGCCTATCTGACAGATTCTGACAGATCTGTCAGACTGGTCACATGATAAAAAGGACACGTCAGCACACGCCAGATGACGCTCTGAAGAAGACTGCAGTTGCAGTTGAAACATGTCAGCTAAGGTAAAACCATCTTATTTTTGATTTGTCGGTGTAAAAGAAATAACGTTATCCTATGATAGTTAACGACAAAAATGAACATCATCCAAATAAAAATCGAATGGTGTGAAAAAAGTATAAGGCCTCCTCTTGACATAGGCCAGTTTATAAGAAACACCGTTAGGATTCCACCCATGAGGCACAATCAAAAGAGCTATCTGAACATATAAAATAAAAGACGTCAGTGATGATATAACATCTGGAGCGGCAGGAACTGTGCTGAACCAGCCCAGCTGACTGGAGCAACATCTGAGCTAAGGGCATTGTGAGGGATGGATACTGGGAGGCAGACATGAATCATATGTCTGGGAATTACATCCACAACATTTAATATAGTGGGAGTGTATTTCTGTTCAGAGCCATGTGGTCCCAGCAAGGCCTAGACGGAGAAAACAAATCTGTAATGGGCGCACAATTGAATCAGGTGTCTGGTCCTCTTAAGGAAATTAAGTTGTTGCCAGAGCGGGGCCACTTAATGAGAGGCAGGCTCGCGGACAGTGACGAATGGAGGGTGACACTAGCAGGAGTGTGAGGCCGCCACAATATCTGCATTTGGACTGGTGATGATTTTTCATCCATGAACCCCCCCTCACCATGCTGCTTCTATCTCTCTCTCTTTCTTAATAACACACACACACACACACACACACACACACACACACACACACACACACACACACACACACACACACACACACACATATATATACTCACCCACTCACACACTCAGCCTCCCTTCCACTGTCCCATTTCCAAGGATTCATTGGGGACACATTTGCTCCCTGTGTGATACTAGCCATTTATTTGCACATATATCCATGGCAAAGATGACAGCTAATAAAGAGGGGACTCTTCTTTCCATGTGTTTTTACTTCATGGCGCATCTTGATGGCGGCCATTATACGATTTTGATAGATGCCTTTCCATAGTCACAGTCACTCTCACAAAATGCACCCAGCATGGGCTCCGGTATGAACAGAGAAATATAAAATACCGTTTAGCTGCAAGGAAATTCCATTTTAATAGAGATCCTTTGATGTTTATTTTTATTACATGATTTGATTTGGTCCATTATTATGCATTTGGACATGAATGTACCAACTACGTCTTATCTTCTAAACCTTCATGCATAAAATATTCATGGACAATTATGACTCAGTTGTACTGCCATTTAAAATAGCACTGATAGAAAACTGCCATTGTATATTCTAATAAAGTCATGCTCCAAAGTTTATTTTGCGATGTATAATAAGTTCAAATAAGTATTAAAGAGTTTAAAATATGGCAACATGTATTTTCTTCCTTGAGGGTCCTGGAGAAACTGTGGACCAGCTGTGTTTTGAAAAAATATTTGTGGGTTTGAGCACTCAAGTGCATCTTCGTGTATTGCCAAGTTCAGCGCATTCTGAAAATTTGCTACACTAAGTTCAAACTCAACCCACAACTTAATCCACATCTTGAAAAAGCAATATTAAGAGCTGATTGCATCCCACAATTCAACAGTCTAGTGCACCACAACAGCCCAAAAGCTGGTTTCAGAATATTCTGACTATGACGCTGGATATTATGTGAATAATATTCATGCTCAAACATTACAGAGTTAGGAAAGAACTTCCCCATATCGTTATCAATTAATATCCTCGTTTTCTTCTTATTAAGACAAACACACAAGCCAGCCATAAAAACTCCAGTTTCCGGCAACAAAACGCTCACAGTAGATCTTTTGGTTCTGTTGCGCTCTTGGTTGTGTTCCTCAAGCTGTTCCTGAGCAGGGGTTTTGGTGTGGTGGGCACATGGTCTTGATCAGGGAGCTCACTGGTGTTGGTTAGAACTGTTGCCATGGAGAGTGTGCTTGGGTTGCCGCATGTTTCAGTAGTGATATGTGTCAAAGTAACATCCACATGAATGCAAGTTGTCAAGGTTTCCCAGCAGAACATGAAATCATAATGAGAGGATCTGTGGTATTCACTTCAACTGTTAGTGGTATTAATGCTACAGCTGGTTGGTGTACATCACTCACATATATCATCCATCCATTATCTATACACTGTTTAATCCTCAGTAGGGTTGCAGGAGGCTGGAGCCTATCCCAGCTGATTTAGGGTGAAGGCAGTCTATCACAGGGCTCACATATCATGTGTGTTTGGTAATTTGAATAAATATGTTCCTTTCCTTTATTTTAGTCTCAACAACACATCTGTAAACTTTACTGAGTGCATCTTATATGGTTGTGTTGACAAAATCTGTCCACATCCAGGCAGTCATATGGACACCTGAGAAAGTTGTCACAACCGACTTTGTTTCTACCACAGTAGGTGTTTCTAGAACCGCTTTTATAATGATGACACACAACATCAGATGACAGACACACACTCACAAGAGGAAAGAAAAAAAACAGACAGATTGGCTGGTCAAAATGCCTGAGCTCATCTGAGTTTTGCATTTGCACAATTCATAGGATGGTTTCATGTATCATTTGTGAGCTCTGATGAACTCTCAAATAGGCACCGTGGACATAACCGCGAAAATGCTATGCAAATAGTACTGCAGGCTCAGGTTAGTTCTATCTCCTCAAAACGAAGGTAGGAGGTCATGTTCCACTGTCATAGAGCTTCTCTCTGTTTTTCAATTTTCTAATGTTTGTACTCTTTTTCTCTTAATCCCCATCCATTAGCGCAGATCGTCTGCATACACCTTCCTCTGCCTGCCCTTTGCTTTTTTCTGTTAATGCTGCCTTCAATAAGTAAGCGCAACAGTTCATTGTTTCTCAAGATGTAACCATAATATGCAATCTTTCTTGACTTGATGGTGTCCATTAACCTGCGCTTATAATTTGCCATTTCCAAAACCTTTGCATTACTGATCTCCCTTGTTCAACTGATGTATAACATTCCTCTCCAGCACCACATTGCAGATGCTTCTAGCCTTTTTGTCAGTTCTTTGTTCAATGTTCAAGTTTCAACACCATACAGAAGCACCGACCAGACACAGCACATAACCATTTGCTTCCTTTTTGTTATTCCAATCTTTTGAGCACGACAGACAGTCCCAAAGTTTCGTGAACTGTTTTCGTCTGTTCTACTATGCAGAATGTGTAAATAGTACTTGGCTACCTGTAAATGCGGCAAGTTTTAATATTAGAACAATCCTTCTGCAAAATACTAAGCATGTGGGTGGATAGTGATAGGAAGGAGGCTTTTTTTGAGGTTTTACTGCTTTTCATTCACCATAAAAACTTGCTATCACTACAGTTAACTGCACAATTTAGTCACCTTTAGTACATGCATAACCTTAGGTGAGTATGTAACAATAAGAACATGTTGAGTACATTATCACTGCATGTACTCACTGATGTAGACACAGCATGTAAGAACTAGATTTCTTTTTCCCTTGCGCTTGAGAACTATTAAAATGCAGACTGATATGCAACTTGTGAGTGAAAAGCTCAGCAATCTGTCACCTAAATGGATTATCCTGATGTCAGAGATATTGCCACTAAACATGGAGACATGGAAATTTCTGTCATGGCAACATGGCTTTGAAGGAGGAGTCATTTTCATTCCCATGAGTTGCTCCATCAGTGTCTTCAATCTGGTCTTAAATGGATGTGATGGGGAGCATCTTAATCGGTTTGATCCTGCTTGCTCGTGATCAAGCACTCACTTGTTTCTGACAAAAACAGGAAAACTGTTACAATCCCCTGTGACGCTTCTGCTTCTGTATAAAGGTGCATTTCTGCATTTTCAGCAGATACTACACCATACGGAAACATCTACAATTCTAATTCAGTAACATAATCCACATGTTTTACAAACGCCCAGGACCAATACTTGACACTGAAGCTCCTCATGTTGACTAATTCTCTTTGATAACTGACCTGACACGGTCCACTGTATGCATAATGGCAATACTTGGAAACAGCTGTAGTATATTGACGATCAATGTCTGTCCTTTCAACACAGTAATTGTGAGGCCCGAGAATGGCTGAGTAGCTGAGGCTATTACTCCAGGATGCACACTGGAGTGAGTGGCCACTCATATATGCCTTTTAAAGTTACACTCCATCCATCCAGACAAGACCTGGGCTTAGATTTAGTTGTGTGGTTGGAGGCAGCACTGCAACAAAAATCATTGTGGGGTATGGTAGAATTGTTGGATTCGATGAGGCTTCAGCACCCCTCCTCTCCAGCTCCATCTCTCCCAGCTGACTGGGTATGAATAATTGACCCCATAGTCTAGGCCCCTGCTCATTACTGGGGGAAGTGTCGGCCTGGTTTGTGATGCTACGAGGGAAAGTGCGAGCGCCCACCATCCGACTTGGTTTTCCCCCCTACCTCTGACCACACTCCAGTCCTTCATCTTTAATGGCCTGTGCCGTGATCGGACATCCAGCCTCTCCAACCTTCCAGCCTTGCCCACTTCATCAAGAAGGTGAACGGTTGGGCAGTAACACATCTACTGCCAGAGAGTAGTTTTTCAAGAATTCTTAAGAATCCTCTTGTGAATTTAAGGAGTTTTGGGCAGGATTATCAAAGGGTGCATAGGGTAGGCGGGGGAGCGAGCACTGACATCCAGGAAAGTTCTGTGGGAAAGTTTTCAGGTGCACACTCAAACTAGACAAAAACTATTCATGGTCTTAAGGTGAGTACGCTACTTGCATGGAGTCATGACTATTTTGATATGGAAGTTGGGAAAGTCATCCAAAGTAAAGTTCCACAGAGCAAAGTCAGGCCACAGCTAAAACACAAATAATCAACAAATTTGTAGCAAATCATGACAAAAACTAAACTCTAAAAATTGTCACGTCAGGCAAAAGTAAAGTTTACTGTGTTTCCGTTACTGCTCATAGGGTACTGTATGACCCATTTCTCCCTGCAGCGCACTGAATCCGACACATCTGCATCCACACAGGAGGGCCAGATAAGGCTGGGAAGTGAAGCCACTGAACGCTGGCGAGGAAAACAATAGCTGACGAGACGCCCCACAATACATCCATCAGACAAGTCTGTCAGCTCAACTCCCTGCAGACAGATCCATGGGAAGCAAAAGAGGGACCACACAAAACATGGAGCCTGCAAATGAGAAGTCACAGTATGGATTGCAGCGTGATGAGCAGCCGAACTAGACAGAAAGAGCCGATGGATAAGGAACATGTGTGGGTCATGTCAGAAACATAAGTAAAGCAGTGTATCGGATAGCATCGGCATTGTGTCCGGACAATGTTAGAGGAACAAAGAGAACCACTGTAATAAACTAAAATTTAATGTTAATTTAAGCTCAACACTGATCCACTGATTTTGATGATTTTTGTAATCATTGGGTGAACAAATAACAGTTGTTCATAATTGATTTATCAATGAGATAAATTCACTTTGTAAGCTTTTCACATGACATAATTTTTGGCAAAAAATTAAGAGCATCTTTCAAGCATCAAGCTCAGGACATGGTTGAGCAAAAAATTATGCACAAAGAAAATGTTCTATGACATGCTTCTTTTTATTTTTTCAATCCCAAATCCCTCCAGTTTTAAGACTCTCCTCAAAAAAACAGCACCATTGGTTAGCTGTCCAAACACCAAAAACAACCCATTTTTACACCGCCCTGACAAGTGACCTCTTGAGGTTGTGAAAATATTTGCTTCCTCCTCTAAGTAGCAAAGGTGGGAATAACGTGACAGTTTTATATCACTGCACAACCTCTTATGGAAGAGGCAAGGGAGATTGTTGGGTCATCGAGAGACTACTGTTCATGTAGTGTCTTTTCCAACAAGAAAAAAACGTTTCTCTTTACCATAACCTTGCCCTATGCAATTTTGTTTGCCGAAGCTTAACAGTATTGTGTAGAAACTAAAGTTTTGTAATTAGTAGCAACTAGCATGAAGCATTGTTTTGTAGGTTCCTGTTTTATTTTGGTGACAATAAAATGCCAAAAAAAAAATTCAAAACATGTCAATAAAGGCAAGGAAGAGGGAGACTCCTAGTCAAGAAAAGTGGATGCAAACAACACATCTGTCAAATTTTAAGAGTGACATCGCTAATGTAGTAATGTGGGAATAAAATACATTCAACAAGTATGAGTTTTACTATCAATTGCAAGATTTTATGTCTTGTTTTTAAAGCCCTGAATGGTCAGGCTCCTAATTACATTTGTGATTTACTAACTCCCTATGTGCCTGACCATCGTCTGAGATCCTCTACCAGGGCTCTCTTAATGATTCCAAAGTCCTGTTTTGTGACTAAAGGTGATCGGGATATTGCGGTTCAGCTGAGGAACTCCCTCCCTCAGGAGCTTAGGGAAGCAAACTTGGTGTCCTCTATTAAAGCTCTTCTAAAGACTCATTTTTATTGTCAAGCCTTCTCCCAGTCTGTTTATATAAATTTGTCTTGCTCTCTATTGCTACATATCACATTATCTGTTCCCTATTTGTTGAATTTTATATTGCATACTCATTGTCTATTGTATTGTATACTAATCACGTATTGTCGTATTGTCGGGGTTTATTATTCTTTTTGTGTTTCGTAAAGCACTTTGTAACTTTGTTTTGAAAGGTGCTCTATAAATAAAGTTATTATTATTATTATTATTATTATTATTATTATTATTATTATTATTATTATTATTATTATTATTATTATTATTACTGGGTCTCAAGGATACACACAGTGTGTTTGACGAGAAACACTAAAAGCAAAGTTTGTCTACAAAAAAGTCTTTGGTTCTTGGAATGATCATTGAGTATGTTGTAATTTATGTATGATGACTTATCCAAAGTTGTTCTAATCAATCCAACTGGACTTTAAGAAGGTTCCTTGAAGACGTTTCACCTCTCATCCAAGAGGCTTCTTCAGTGCTGGTGGTGCCTTTGCATTAATCTGTATTTACTTTGCTGTTAACAGGACCTCAACTATGACAGGAAAATCCCATTAACAATAAATCACAAGTCCCAAGTGTTAGCTCTCAGGACATATTGTATGCATTATGTAAGACTTAAGGAACATAATCAGTGTGGTTTCAAGCAGCTACACATGTTCATGTAAATCATTTCATTTCACCTTGAAATCAGCAGTAAATTTCTAACAACATATGTGGACAAGCTTGCAAACAAACAGCACCGTTCCACGACTAAAATGACTGAATATATTTCTAAGCACCACACACCCAAACTCAGCACACATTCATGACAAAATGTGTGAGTGGCACAAGTTTCAGTCCACAGAAACAAAGAAGAAGAGAGAGGTGTCTTACCCACAATGTGGATGAAAGAGCTTATCAGAGCTGTTCCTGGTTGTTTCATTGGTCGCAGGCAGCCAAGGATTCTGGAGGAGAATATCGCAGAGCTGTCATTGTGTTTTCACAGAGGGAGAGAGGAGGGAGAGATATTGTTTGAACTGGGAGTAAACGCTGTGAAAATGGTGAAGCCGGCATATTTACACCTAGGGTCTGCACAGGGGGATTACATGCAATGTTTTTATGTCACCCACTTGACAGCATCATCTAATGGAGGTTTTGAAGGCTCCCTCTCATTAGCCGGGTTGGGGCTGCATTTAACACAGCTTTGAGTTTATAAAGACAATGGCTGCCAAACCTCAAGGCCTTTAACAAACAACAAAGGAGAGGGTAACAATCAAAGTGCCCCTGTTCTATTTTGCTCAGCTTGAGTGAAAAGTTGCCAGCTCGTGGAAAATGACATTTTACATGACAAGCAGAGAACCCTGAGAACTAAATGGATATACAGTAAATGAAGTCAATGTAATTGTGTTTCAGTGAAGTATCCCGTGTAAAGGAATGCACAGATTGAACCCAACAACAGCCAAAAAAATGTCCAATGAAGTGTCCCTGTCGAGTATAAACTGAAATCATAATGACAAATACCACTAAAGGTGAGTTTTCAGAGACAATTGAAATTCATTCCCAAGCAAACAACTTCTGTTTTGGTATTTTTTCCTATTCTTTGTTTAGACATGGTTAATGATGAAGTGTTCAAATAGACAACTGGGGACTAAAATATTTTGCTAATTGTATATATGTCACAGTGGCAACTGTATGGCTGCCATTATCTTTATTATTGATCATTTTGCATGATTATTTTTTCATTCTTTTTATAGTTATTTTCTATAAAACCTCAAACATATAGTGGAAAATGTTCATCTCAAATACCTAAAGCTCTAAGTAGCACCTTCAAATATCTTTTTTTAACCAACAAACAGTCCAAAATCCCACAAAAAATAACTTAATCATTTAAGTTGTTGTTTTTTCAAGTAAAACTGCCAAAAATGTGTAGAATGTGTCTAACTCTAATCTTTTAACTCATTAGGATTTATCACATTTCTGTTCTACATGGCTTTCATTTGAATATGTTCAGTTTTTGGTATGTTAGTAGGGTTAACCAAGACATAAGACTAATTGTTATCTTGGAGGTCTTTTAAACTAGAGTTTGGCATTGTATTAAATATGCAATTAATTATTTAAACAAGACAATAACTGAATAGTTCAATCAACAAGTCAACTTTTCTTCAAGTTGATGCAGCTTCAATTGATCACATCTTCAGACAGAAATCATGCTGTTATGTAAGTTCACAAAGTCTGATTTTTTTTTTACTTTATGTGATGTTTTAAAAGAATATTAGCTAAAAACCTTTATTAAAAGGCCTCCTGTCTCTCTGTACTTTCTCCTTAAAAGCAGCACAAAAACCTGCTTGTGTTACATCCTCTCTTTCTCTGACATTTAGTCACAGCAAAGTATTTACCCACCAATTACCCACAGATCTCCTTCCTCTCCTTACATCCAGGGCCCCGTAAAAGGGAACAAACAATAACAACAGTGAAGGCTCCTCAGCAAAAAGAGACACATTATAATCTGGGCCGACACGAGGAAGAGGGGTGTGGAAAGAGCTCGTATTGATGGAGACGAAATTGAACTTGATTAAAAAGCAAACAAAACAAACCCCCTACAAAACACACACTTTGTGAATGGGCCTGCACAAAGCTAATATGTAGCTACCTGTACGCTCCTGAGGAGGCGAGATGAAAAAGACAACTGTTTAAAAAGAGAGATCTTCCTCTGTTTGGCTGACATATTTACACAATTATGTGCAGGATCCAAAGCAGTGCAACTGGCATTTCTCCTTCTCGACAAGTCACAAGAAGTTTAGTTTTTTCCCTCAACTCCTTCTTTACTTTCGTGTCAAGCTGATTAGATGGGAGTGCGTGACACACTTCTGCAGAATAATGCCATCTGGCAGAACAGTGTCATCATGTTTCCTGATGGAGTTACACTGGCTTAACTCTCCATCAGTTAATATTAGGACTGCTCGGCACAGGCACTGCTACATTTCTGATATCTAAAAATGCAGGTTTGATTGAATATTTCCACTGACAGCACTCAAAATTAGAGCCTGTCTAATTGCTTTATTTACCTTACAGAGTACTACAAACAATATCTTCTTTTAGTGTCATATTGATTCCTACAGGATGATTAAAAACATCACACCATAGCTTGTTTAGCCATCATACATGCAGGTGGAGGTGTCAGTAGCTCATAATAAACGAGTTCATGTAATAAAAGCACAATAAAATATATGGCACAAGATATAATGCTATGGGTAATTAAATTCAGCTGCACAAAAAGGACCACGCGGCCCTTATACATATTCACTCTCCCACTGAAATCCAAAGGAATTGCTAAGTCATCTTCCATGTCTCTGAGGCATTCACTTACAATGGCACTTTTATCATATGCTTATCAGTGGTGGCCCCTCTCTTATAGAGCTCGATCTTTTGGCCCCTCAATCACGGAGCATATTACTCCTCTGTCAGAGCAAAGCACTTCCTAACGACAGGGAGGCCAGCTGGGACTGAGGAGAGGGCAGGAGGCACATGCATTAACATAATAATCCAACCACACTCCCACAGGCCCCAGGGCCAGACAGCATATTAGGTAGGCCCCCCTCATGAAGGTCCTTGCAGAGAAATAAAGCTGCTTTATGGCGAGCCTGTCAACCTGTAGCAAAGGCAAGGATTTACCTGTGCTAATTGTTGACGGAAAATGAATACAAGGAGCAGCACATGTGCGAATCGTGATCTGGTTACATGCTCAAAAAAGGGCAAAGTGTTGGGTAATGTGAGGTATAACTTAACCTAGTTCTGAATATCTCACGATGAATTAAAGAGAATAAGTAAAGCTGTTTCTTTCTCTCCCTCTGTGTGTGCGCTCACTTTGTTGCCTTCTACATCACATTGCAACACAACATAACCCAGTAGCCTGACACATATTTCTGAGTATAGGAAGCATCTCCTCGCCTCCTCATATTTACTGAAGTGAAATGCGGAGAGACATAGGCTTTGAGGACAAGAGAGACCGAAAGGGGAGAGAATAGGGGGGTTGGGTGTCGGTTCCGCAGCCTTCCCTGTGGCATAAACCGGGGAGTGTTAGCAGCATGTGCTGAGGCCTATGATCCTTTGCACTGAGGTCCCCTGGTACCTTGTGTGGCCTGCACATTTCTAACCACATGAGACACTTGCTATCATTGCGTCAAAGCCATCATAATAAAGCCATGCAGCCATATTGCGCTGCTTACGCCTGGAGACACAACAACAAAAAGCCAACACACTAGCAACAAGAGAAAGTCTGAAAAAACGACTGTAGTTCAGCTATTCACAGAAACTTCAGCTTCTGCCAAACCCAATTCAGAGTCACATCCAGTGGTAGAAAAAATAAGTTCATATAGAGAAGAGAGCCAGTAAGTAATGTATTAGGAAACCGGCAGCAGAGCAATGGGAGCATTTTCACATTTTCATTGGGAGGCCTGTCTAGCACAGTCTGACTGTCAGAGCACCTCTAATGTGAATGTCCCTCTGACTGCTACTGTAAGGCTGTCAGTCGCTGGTTGGGGTCCCTGACTGAAGACTCTCACTAACAGTTCACACACTGAAGCGGCTCAGCGGCGAGACAGAGAGGGAGGCAGCCGAGAAGGGAGAGAGGAGTGAAGAGAAAAAGGATCTCCACAAATCATTTTGATCAAGAGACAAGGTAAGAGTGAGGTATACCTCCCCCAGCCCCCGCCCCATGAAACGACAACTCTCTAATTGGTGGAAAGGGCAGCCTGTCTGTGGCCGTGTGCGCTCTTAGATCTCTCCCAGGACAGCCAAGGCAACGTGCCAATTACTACCAATTGTTGGCCTGTGGTTGAGATGTGGACAGTAGTCCACATGGAATAAGAGTGAAGGCCTGGCAAATGCTGCTGCTGATGCTAATGTAGCATAACAGCAATATAATATGGCAATGTTGGCAGACAAACTTTCATAAAATAGGCGATAACTGTAATTTCTAAGAGGATCTTTTGGATTTAGCATGTCATTCAGCGAGAAACTCTGAAAAAAATATATATATAATCCACCTCTGAACACCTGCAGTCAGGTGGAGTGTAAGCAGCTGCTCCAAGCCAGTTGTCCTATCTGAGGTTGTACTTTTTAACAGTCCAAATATAGCCTGTGTTTAGCGGGGCCAGCGGACCATTATGGGGGTCTTCTCAGCAGAAACTGAACATATACTTGCTTCATCCATTATCCATCAGCCGCCCATCATGGTATAGGTCAGAGGTACAGCACAACCTCCTCGCAGTCAGACAGAAGCAGAGAATAACGGGCCTTTACAACTTCTCTCACCCACAGCTCATAACAAGGAAGCTAGAAAGCGTAGCAGTGAGGAGGGAAAACAGTCATAATTCTTGTTCAACTAAAAATCACTATAATGCTCTTTAATTGTGTAGGCAAAAATCTTTTCAAAAGAGCATGGTAATTTTACCCTGTTAAATTATTCAGCACACATTAATAACGGTTGGGGCCGGAGTGGACGAGAGCGGCTGTTTTAGGAGTGATGAGCTGCCGGAGCTGGGAGACAGGATCTCACTAAGGCAGTTTTAAGCCTCGTTTTAAAGTTACATTTTCAAGTAAACGACATTAAAAAAAATGACCTGGAGTAACCCTGTGGATGTTGGCACAGGGCTTTAAATACACTCATAAAAGACATCTCTCCGTGGCTCAGCTTCAGTGTAAGAACCTTAATATGCGTAGAAATGGGCTATTCAAAAACATACTAGGAGTATTTTTGGATCATGTGTTAATTGTCTGTATCCTTTAAACCACACCATCAGGGTCAACCTCAGTGGATCATTAGAGATCATGTGAGGGTTGTTTAGTATCTCTTCTTTTAAATGTAGATACGTGAACTGACATGTAAAATAGGTGAATACTTTCAGAACGCAAGATAGAAAAGAATTATATATCTCCATTAAGAGCCAGAAACAATGGGAGCCTAACATGGCTCTATAGAAAATTCTCTTTTTTGTTGGTGGCTCATTTGCACACTCGCAGCCGTGAGAGTTACAGCAGAACAACAGATAGAAAGAGAAAAGGTCATAACGGAGATGTGATGAAGGGCAGCGTTCACTATGTGCTATAAGGAATTCCATCCAGCAGATAGCACATTCAAGAGAGCGATGCAAATGAGAATTTGCATGAACTATGCACCACCAAAGGTAATATACATAATTGGGGGAAAGGGTGGGAGGGTATGGGGTGAGGGAATTCTCCATCAAATACGGACATGAAGCAACACTTTCTATACTTAATAATTAATATAATACAGTGCGCGCGCGCACACACACACACACACACACACACACACACACACACACACACACACACACTGCATGGGATACATACTATCCATCCACCGAACAATTACTTTTAAGTGCATTAGAACATAGTGAGTCAGACAAAATATGCACAAATGTGTGTGAGATGAAGTACGTCTCTTCACCCCCCAATAAAGATGAAGAAAAAGAAAGCTCTCTCTGCTTCCCCATGCAGAGAGAGCTTAACTATTCTTCTCAGTTCAAAGTCGGGGTCTACTCTAAATATTTGTGTCTTAAACATAGCACATAAGATGGAATGAATGGAGGACTCTGAAGGAAGTGCAGGGCCTGCAGGAGAAAACAACATAGAACTGCAATGCTTCTTAATGTCAGTTCGACTAACACAAACAGCCATGGTGAAAAACAAGCCAGGGCTTCAAATCTTGTAGAACGTATAAATCAGCAAGACTCAGAAACACGATGGCTACAATTCATAAATGGACTGGAAATGTTGGTGTAACTGACCTGGTCTTTGCAGATAAAGTATTGCCTCCTCTGTTTTCGGATAAATTTTCTGAAAAAAAATAACTAAGCTTCAACAATGAAGCCACGAATGACATTTAAATCTCATTTGAATCAGTTCAATGTCAACACCTACAGCTTTCGAGGTACGCATCAAGGACCAGTCCAAGTAGGCACCGTGCAGCATGATTAAATCTAAATAAGCTGACTCTTACACAATTTGTTTATTAAGGCAAGTCAGGGGGTGTTCTGAGCCTCAGAACTGCTTTTAAAGCTGATCTAGCTCCTTCAGACAGCGCTGCATCCGACTTCCTGTTGTCGACTCGCAGTTGCCACAGAAAAATTGCTGCTGCAGCCTTAGACAACCTACAGCACTTTGTATGCCGAAAGAAAAGCGTTAATTAGAAATACAAATTCTCCCAGATTGTTATTAATGGGAACTGTAGAGTAAGCAACACATATTTTGTGCCCATAAGTAATTCTCAGGTATCTTTGATCTGTGGCCCACAGCGGATGCTGCTGCGTGCCGCTGTCTGGCTTCTGGGATTCAGCCAGCGCCAGACATCTGGCTACTTTGTTATCATTGGCTGATCTGCTCCCGGGAGGCCACTCTTGTGACACCAGGCAGAGAGTGTCCTGGCAAGGAAAATTATCAGCACATTTTGAGTGGATTAGAGTTCCAAAGTGGTCTTCAAATCTCTACAGGGGTCTAGTGAGCCATGCTCTACTGGGGGTTCCTCAGGGCTCTATTTTGACACCACTGTTGATTTGAAAGGCAGTGAGGGTATGGCTCCCACTGTTGCATCACAGGTTTCAGGCAGCATCTTAGGAAGTGGAAAAAAGGCCCCAATTATGATCTGTCAGATGTAGAGGGGGGAAAATGCACCAAAGACTTCCCTTGATTAGTGTGGAGATTGTGCATTGCAGCAAATCTTTGTACTAGAGTGGTGCATGTCATTTATACACCAGTGTCATGTCTGGCAAAAATGAACCAAGCCTGCATTCGTTTTTACCAACTAATGCAGTTTTGTTGTTCTTCAAATTCTGCAGCGATGAAATTTTCCCATTCATAATACCTTTGCCTTGAGCTTTTTCAACTCTAACGGAGTTAAATATGACTCCATCTCAGAGGTTGTGTCTGACAATCCGTCATACAAAACACTTAGAGGTCAAAGAAAAGAATGCTGCCTAAGCACTGGCTTAGTGGAGGGAAAAAAGCCATGATGTGACAATCTGAACCTTATTCGCAGAATTGATTGAGGTATCGTGTCTTCTCCCTTTTTTCTCTTGGCGTTTCCATTTGTGAATACAAAGCTGCGGTGACCCATGAATATTACATGGTGTGGAGATGCAAAGCAGGAATTAATGACTGGGTTGTGTGTGAGAGAGTGTGCGTAAGGCAGGTCCCTATGGGATTCTGCTTAGACAGGCGGCACGGTGAGGGTGTGGTCTCTATCTCTGTCTCTCTTACACACAATGTAGACTGTATTTTTTCTCCACAGATCCACTGGGATGCAGGATTTTTGGCCAGCCTGCTAACCTGCCTGTCAGTGGCTCTGTGATTGCATTGCTCTGTACATGCACTCAGTAGCTCACTGAACTCCCGCCAGTTATTCTGCACAAATAGGAAGAAGACTGCAGATCTAAAGCCACTAGCTGTAACAATTTCTTAATTATTGAATTAGTTAATCAACAATTTTTTTAATACACATTTAATTGCTTAAGCTTGTAAAGTGAGGATTGTTGTATGTTTGATATCTGGTGTCACTAATGTTGGAAGGACAAAATAATCCATCTATAGGTGTCACCTCTGAATCTTGAAATTTAAATCAGGAGTTACTTTCGATGGAGAAATAGTAATTTAAAACCTTTGTATTTTTTATACTACAGTTAGAGTGCAGAAAATCTACTATAATATCACTCTCTATAAGAGCTTAATATGCCAAATAGGTAAGTACTAGATGATCTGATCAACAGATGACAAACTGGCAGCATTTTGGATAAATAATTAGCATTTTTGTGCTAAAACACTTGCCAAACATTCTCTGGTTCCAGTTTCTCCATTCTGAATATTTGCTGCTTCTCTTTGGCTTATGTGATTGTAAACTGAACGTCTTTGGGTTTAAGCTGTATGAACAAAACAATCAAGGTGAAGACATCTCCATGATCTTTTGGACAATCATTTTTACTGGCCAAAATAAATGTCGGTTTAAAACTGAGTCTAATCATTAGTTGCAGCCCAACTCTCTCTCTCTGTTATGATCAAGTACATGAGCAGGTATTTGACAACATGAACCCAGTTGTGGACCAACAGCTGATCACGTATCTCATAATAAAACATACATGTCATCGGGGCGCTCCGAGGTAATGACAAAGTAGTTATATGAGGATACAAGAAAATAGACAGACAAGCAGAAAAATACAAAGACAGAGAGAGAGAGAGAGAGAGAGAGAGAGAGAGACTGAGATGGGCTTTTCCTCTCTGCTTAGCATGATGAATCAGTTGAGGAGGGGCCACTTGACACCTGTCACCTAACCAGCCAGGCACAATTACCTCCAGGGGGAGGATGGGGAACTTGCTAGGGAGTTGCGCATAGCTCCCAGTGAAATAGACGAGCGTTTGAAGATCATTAGTGTTACAGGCCCTGTCTTCGTGGCCCTGTCCAACCTCCTGAATGGCTCGCTTTGATCACGGCGCTGCGTTTTTGTCAATAGTATGGGTACACCGCATAAATTATAAAGTTATACACACAAAGTCAGCAGGTAAAATGCCACACTCAATTTCTGTTTTGGCCACAGATGGGGCAGCTGATTGCAGGTAATGAGCGTCATCATCAGTCAGCAGCCAATAATGTGCGGTGTCCGAGCTCTCATGTTGCTATCATGTTCAGGCCAATGGCTTCGCAGAATGACACTCACATGTTTCCCACACAAGAGAGGAAGAATAAAGCTGCTCAGGAAAGACCTTGGTGTTTTCTCGCTGTGAATCTAAATTTCTCATCTGATGGTGGGAAATTAGATTAAATTAGATGAGTGTGTTTTTTATCAACTGAATTTAAGACTGTGTTTGTACAGTTTGACACTGTGGGGCAAGCAAATGTGACAAATTGTAAAAAAAAAAAAAAAAAGCATGGAGCTGTTAAAGATGAGCTTACACTAGTAGTGTTTTAAAGGCGCTAAATAAAATATAATCTACTGCAAATTTGAGGTTATGGTAAATAATTAATGTTGCATATTTTCCATATATAGGTAGAACTCTTGCAGACGCACACCTTAAAATTACTGGATTCAAATAGTAAATAAGCAAGTCTGGATATTTTGATAGTGAAAAAAAAATCCAATCTGCAGTACAGGTTGAAGGACGATTCAAGATTAAACAGTATTGAGGATTTCACAGATGACAGACATTCAGATATGTCAAACGCTGCACAACTGCAGCAGCATGCCCCTTAAGTATTGTGTTTTGCAGTGCACTGCAGTGGTTTCAGTGTGGAAAAATGATCATTATAGCTGATGAGGCAAGGGCTCCGAATGATGACAGTGTGACAGCAGAGAGCTTTTTAATTTGTCAGATCACATTGTGACACGCTCCATCACAGGACAGAGGAAATCTTTTCATTTGTGAAGAAGAAGAGGGGAAAGGAGGTCAATTAGCATCAACCATTAGACATCCCAATGACAAGCAATATACTACCGTGTGGGACAGTCAGACTAATGAGAGAGGCAGCAGAAATATTCATCCAGGTTGAACAGAATTCTACGATCATCCTGCTACATTAATCACATGTATAGCTCTTGACGTATGCATTCTTTACAGTCACATGCTTGCAGGCGTTACTACTCGAGTATACTGCATTTCTCTCCGTTGCGTTTGTTGTCATATGAGGTCAGTTTTACTCAAAAGGATGTCTGTCATGTCAGATGTCATCCTACAGAATCACGTTCATCAATGACACATCAAACGGATGCAGTTTACACTAATCCAACGCTACTACGCAGTTAAATTCTAGATTTTTGCTGTTTCTGTTTTGCTATTCAAGGTTGATGAGTCAAATTTGATCAAAACTGCAGCATAGTTTATCAATTTTGAAACTGGCCACATCGTTTTAGGGATCACAAAGGCTTCCACAAATATGATCTTTGCCAAAAGCAGCATGAGAGAAAGGATCTCATTTTATTAGAAGAGACAGTCTCAAAGCGAGTATTTTTTCCCCTTTTGCCAAGCAGGCTTTATTTGACTGGCTGTCAGGTATAACTTGCCTCTCTCGAGATTGATCTGGAGTACCTAAAGGTATGTGACATCATTATGAGGCTTGACCTTATCATCTGCTGCCCTGCAGCCCAGGGCTGGGCCAGAATCAAATGCGTCTCCCCCAAAGGTTGGTACCTGGTGCGTAATAGGGAAATTGGTGGTGGTGTTATTTGTTTTCCTGACCCCTTGGCCTGAGGTTGACTTCACTACTAGACCAGGTTAGCTGGTTTTACTGTTGGCTGCCATATCGGAGTCAACATTAAAGATGGAACTGGTCATAATGGTATGGAGGAACATTATCTGTGTCTAGCTGGTGTCAATCCAACTGAGCACTAAATACTAATTCATTGAAAACATTTAAGCTGCACTGAGCAATATGTCTATTAATAATGTTTGTAATGATCGATAATCAAATAATTATCAATGCAATTGGATATTTTCGCATCCTTCAGCCCATTGTTTTAGTTCTCATAACTCCCATCAGCATCATCGTCAGTCGCAGTATGTGGTTGTTTTTATGAAATAACTCTGATAAATCCACTGCATGCTAACTGCCAAGGATAAAATGATAGACAGACAAAGCTGCAAACTAAATGGTGGGTCATCAGCACATATAGTTGCTAACGAGGCCAGAATTCTCTTCAGGAGTTGTTGCAAACCAAACCAAAGCTAAATAAAAGGAAATTTTGGCTTAGTCAGTCGTACAAAATCACAATTTTAAATTAACGTGAAAACAACTGTTGCTAGCATGTAACGTTTTAGCTCCGTGTGTTTACATCTTGTTCCACTGCCCCTGAGTGGCCAAAAAAATCATTTGCAGCTCTAAGATTTGAGAAACATCCGTTATGTCTAAAAAAGAGCGAGGGTGCATCCATTAACTGCTGGACTATTTCTGATCTTCTGCATAGAGATTTGATGCTCTTTACTTCACTCTTCAACCCGATCGCCACATCTTTTCTTTCACTTCTCTATATGAATAAGCACACTGCCCACTACAGGACTGTCTGAGGAGGGGCTGAGACTATTTAACACAGTTTAATGAGATCATTTTACAGCAGCAGATCATGACATTAGAATGTCTTTTTTGATTACTGTGAACATAATGTGGTAAATTTGACCATTGGTATGTAAACACTATGATAAAAGGTATTAATTCCACCTGCTTAAAATATGCAATAATGTGCCTTGACACTAGGTCAGATGACCTAATATTTCAGGTTGTATTATTTTAGGAAAGGGATGAGATGTCACAAATTAGCAGCTGTGTATCAAACCATAAAAAGAGTTATTCAAACATGCTGAGAACAGAGTTGATGCTCATATTTGGCCTCACAAAAAGATCCAATAGAAAACAGTCACACGTTGCATACTAGTGTTTGAAACCTTTTCCGTATCTCAGGTGGTGAGCCACTTGTTCCGCCTCGGAGCTACAGTACAGTGTGTGACATTTAGTAAATCCTGAAGGCTTCTACCTTTTGTTGTATGCATTTAAACAACACATTAAAGCGAGAATGTTCCTTGTGGAACCTGTCACATTTCCCAGGTAAAGCAGATGAATAAATAAAGCGGTGCTGTTAGTGGCTGAAACACCCCCCTCCCCTCCTTTGTGTGATTTGCTGTTGCCTTGAGTTAGATCCTGATCTCTTTGTAGACCCTCTCCCAACAAGCATTGACCTTCTGCTCCAACATGTAAAGAGCTCCACGAGATCAGAAAAGGGAGGGGGAAGCTGTGAATAAAGGCATCACCACTGCGAGCAGCCGAGAGACTTCATCCACTTCACTCCACACTCCTCTCCCTCTCCTCTCAGTCTGGCTTCCTCTCTGTGTTCAGTCTCGGAGTGGAGATACCTTGTTGGTGGCACAAAGGAGCGGTTCTGTAATAAAAACAGCTGTCTCTGGTGGTCTTGGTGTAATTGGGATTGTTAACGTGGAGAGCTCCTGAGGGAGGCTGAGGAGAGGATGTCTTTGTGTAAAGCACACAGACACCTCTGCAGCACTCCTTGATTCGGATGTAAGTAAGAGAGAGCGAGGAGGAGGAGGGAGGGGAAAAAAGCAAACAAGTCACCTGAGTTATATCAAGCCTTGCTGCATGTGCTCCCTCTA